>NC_051388.1:15891532-15894032 GCF_015228065.2 Penaeus monodon
TCTCCTCCTCCTCCATCTCCTCCTCCTCCCCATCCTCCCCCTCCTCCTCATCCTTATCCTTATCTTCTTCCTCCTTCTCTTCCTCCTCTTCCTCTATCTCCACCATCTCCTCCTCCTCCTCCACCTCCCCCACCATCTCCTCCTCCTCCTCCTCCTCCTCCTCCTCCTCCCTCACCCTCTCCACCATCTCCTCCTCCTCTTTCCCCATTTTATCAGCCCTGCACAGCATTCTCCCCGGACTCACCTGCGTATGAATAAGATTCAAGTTATCCGGGGGATGGGATACTCGGGCCCCGGCAAGAAAAATTGCAAAGGTTGAACTTGTTGGGGCAAGATTTAAAGAGGAACCAGCGTGTCAGATCCATGCGAGGCTCCCGGCTCGTTTACTTTCCGCCGTGACGTCACGCTGTCGGTCTAAGGGTGGTTGCTGAATTTCCCAGGTGATTGGCGATTTTTTTTTTTTTTACTTTCCTCTGTTTCTTTTCGTGTGTTTTTTTCTTTTTGTGTGTGTGTTTATTATTCCTTTGTTTATTTATTTGTCTTTTTTTCCCTTTTTTTCTGTGGTTGGTGTCGTTTTGTTTCTGTCAGCTGAACGAAGAGGTTAATGTAAAATCATTTATCCTTATATAAAATGTGAGACATTGAATAAAAAATCAACGCGCGTCTCATTTCTTCATTTAACGTTAAACGTTAGAAACAAAATGGAAGGTGATAGAGAGGGGGAAGAAACAGGGTGGGCGGGAGAAGAGAAGAGTGAGGGAAGAGGATAGGAAAGAGGAAGGAACAGAGAGAGAGGGGGAAAGAGGGAAGAGCGGGTAAGGAGGGACACCAATAAACACACACACACACACACACACACACACACACACACACACACACACACACACACACACACACACACACACACACACACACACACAAAGAGGAGGGGAAGGTAGGGGAGGGAGAGAAAGGTAGAGGAAAAAGGGGGGGAAGAAAGAGCTCTAAACGGCAAGGAAAGAGAAAGTGAGGTAGAAGTCGAACGAGAAAGCCATGCAATCGCAGAGGCAAAGTAGAAGAGCAGGAGTACAGCCGCAGGATCTGCATAATCAGGGATCCGAGCGCGATAAGGAGTCCGGAAGTGGTCCCCCGAAGAGCCGATAACGCCGGCCCTTTGACCTGGGAAGACCCGGCTCGGCGCGGGGCCATTCTAGGGCTTCCCCGCCGCCGCCGCCGCCGCTCAGTATTCCGAGCAGACGCTTCCCTGCTCAGGATTACCGACAGCAGGCCGCGTCCTCTTCATACCCTTAGCTCCTGCCCCTTAGTCGGATTTGAGGGCCGCTACCGGTCGGGCCTTTTTAGTTTTGGGTTGAAAATCCAATCTCGTGCCTGAAACATCATCTTAGCTTCAGAGCTTCCTCTCTGGGGAATAAAACTCACTCGCTTTTACCTTAAAACTCCCTCTGTTTAGCCTGAAACTCACTTTCTTTAAAGCTAGATCTCGCTGTCTCTGACCTAAAATTCACTATCTCGTTGCTGAGCCTCCCACGACGGACCTTTTCGCCTCCCAGGGGATGTGGTCGTGGTGGCAGCAGTATTTTCTATATTTGTACGTATTACACGGTCTTTGAACTGGAATGAAGCTGTCAGTAAATGGAAAGTTATGAAGCAAAACTGAAGATCAATCGTACAACTTCTTGATTCGCGAGAAATACCTTGGACTGCATTGTTTGGTTCTCGTTCTTTCCTCATTTCTTATCTCGTGTCGGTTTTTTATCTTCTCGTCGCCTCCGTTATTTTATCTGTTACTTCTTTTTTATTCTCTGCCTTCACATACTAATCCTCTTCCTCCTTATCTTTCTCCATCTCTTCTCTTTCGTCATCTTCCTTTACCTCCTCCTCCACTTCCCCTTACTTTTCCTCTTTACCTCCATCCTCCTCTTTATTCACCTCCGTGCTCTCTTTTTTATCCTCCTCCTTCTCCTCCTCCTCCTCCTCCTCCTCCTCCTCCTCCTCCTCCTCCCCTCCTCCTCCTCCTCCTCCTCCTCCTCCTCCTCCTCCTCCTCCTCCTCCTCCTCCTCCTCCTCCTCCTCTTCTTCTTACCTCTCTTTTCCAAAATCGATTAATATAAAGATGAACAGCGGCCAACATCAAGACGTTTCTTGCGCTCGACATGTTTTCTTGAGTCTCCCCAATACGAGGTCAGCGAAAGAGAGGGAAAGAGGGAGAGAGAGGTAAAGATAAAGGTAAAGAGAGAGAAGGGGAGGGAAGGATAGAGGAAGGGAGGGAAAGGAGGAAAGGGGGAAAGGAGGAAAGGAGAGAAGAAGAAAGAGAGAAAGAGAGAAGTAGATAGACAGGGAGAGACAGAAATAAAGAGATAGGCAAGCAGGCAAACAGACAGGCGGGCGAGCAGGCAGACAGAGAGAAGAAAGATGAAGACTAGAGAGAGGGCGCGAGAGCCGAAGCGAGAGAGCGAGAGCGCTCGTGTGTCCTCAGAGTCTTTAATTCCTTGATACCGGCC
>NC_051388.1:15899032-15906532 GCF_015228065.2 Penaeus monodon
AAGGTGTATTTCACTTTTGCGTGTTTGAAGGTTATTTTTGCCCACCCCATCCTCCTCCTCCTCCTCCTCCTCCTCCTCCTCCTCCTCCTCCTCCTCCTCCTCCTCCTCGTCGTCTTCCTCCTCCTCCTCCTCGTCTTCCTCGTCCTCTTCCTCCTCTCCGTGCTCTTTCTCAGCTTCCTTCACCTCTTCCCCGCTCTTCTCCTCCTCCGGCTCTTCACCTGCCTCATTACCACCTTCTTTTCCATCTTCTTTCTCCGTTACCAAACCTCTTTCGCTTCCCTTCCCTTTCCCCCTTCTCCCCCCCCCCTCGCTATTTCCCCATGTCCTCCTCCCATTATTGTTGTTTTAGTGAATTAATGTTTCTCTCGTGAGAAAGGAGGGTCATCAGATGTGATGGAAGATTGAAGGATGGTGGCAGTAATAATGATTTGATTCAAGGTAAAATGATGTTGAGGAAAAGTATTAAAACAACTTTAATGTAGGTGATAACGATGGTGATATTGATAATCAAAATAAGTACAAAGTTAATGATAACGATAAAGGTAATGTCAATGATAAAAGTCGGAACAATATTACCCAATAAAGCAAATGAAAGCCAGTTATCACCTACCACCAGCCGCAATCCGATCGTCTTTTGTCTTAATACGAATCGCGAGAAGACCCTGAGTAATGAGGTTAACTTGCTCCGTGATTCCGTCAGTGTGGCTTATGCCCCGCCTGCGCCTCCTGGGGGTAGGGCTCAGCAGACGGAGCTCTTATTATTCCTGGGAAGCCGAAGGAACGCTGAATATTATCGAGCTCAGGATTTTTTTTTTCCTTTTTATGGCTGGCGTGTTATGGCGGTGTTATTTGGTGTTACTAGCCCCCCTCCCCCTCTGGCTCATATTAAGTATTCAATAGAATATTTGTGCTCTGGGAGAACTCCGTCGGCGTACGCAGCGACGCAACTCCGTTTGGCGCGACGAGCAATCTGTCGGGACACGCAAAGTGATAATCAGCTTAGCGGCCTCTGGCGTCTGCTTCATCCATTATTAATGAACAGACCTTGCAACGCTGCCTTGTTTCTGCATTAGCACAACTTACGCACGGCCAAGTCATGCTCCATTTACCTTCGGATCTATATTTGGCTATCATTGCATACCATCACATGCTGCACGTGCCTCACACATACCTCCGGCCGCTCTGCAAATCAGTGCACACGAGACTCTTTTGCGAGATTCGTTCGTGTGTAACGCGCCGATTTTTGTGTGGAAACGTTTGATATATATATATATATATATATATATATATATATATATATATATATATATATATATATATATAAATTTGTGTGTGTGTGTGTGTGGTGTGTGTGTGTGTGTGTGTGTGTGTGTGTGTGTGTGTGTGTGTGTGTGTGTGTGTGTGTGTGTGTGTGTGTGTGTGTGTGTGTGTGTGTGTGTGTGTGTGTGTGTGTGCGTGTGCGAGTGTGTGTATGTATGTATATAACTTATTTCGACTTATACTTCTGCATATACGTATTTATATTCGTATTCGCATTCTTATTGATTTACATATATATATATATGTGTGTGTGTGTGTGTGTGTGTGTGTGTGTGTGTGTGTGTGATTATGTGTGTGTGATTGTGTGTGTGTGTGTGTGTATATGTGTGATTGTGTGTATATATATATATGTGTGTGTGTGTGTGTGTGTGTGTGTGTGTGTGTGTGTGTTTGTGTGTGTGTGTGTGCGCGCGCACACATTCATACGCCTGCGCATGCAGATATACTCAGGAATATAAACAGTAGTTTCTACAACTGAGTGATTCTTAGCCAATAACGCCGAGCAGCAGCATCCTATAAACCCATGTGCTAAGCCTTCGCTCCCACATGCCTCTGTCTCTCCTCATCCAACATGAAGCCTACACCTGCATATTCCCAGCCGAGCCATCATACCAACATCCGCAGCGGCTTGTTCCCGGTATGCCGCTGTACTGAGAATGTTTTGATATTTAAGCACATATATGTGGAAGCCGCTCGTGTGATGCCGGTACAAAACGCAGCCAACGGTACTCGCGTGATTTCATTCATGTCGTTGTAACATCTCGGTCGAACAAAAACTGTTTGTAATGAAATTGCAGTTAATGCGTTAAAGAGATATCACATTAGTAGTGCCTGTGAGTGTCCGGCATTTATTGGATGCATTATGCCCGTGGATTATTTTATCGACACTGAATGATTGAGTGAGCGGACATTTGATATATGGAACGAGAGACAGAACGTGACACGTAAAAAGAAAAAGAAGAAAAAAAGAAATTGACTTATATGGAAATGGACACAGAATTCTCCGCGCGGAAATGCAGGATATTGACAAGTACAAATGAAGTGTTTATATATTTTCCTCTCTCACTCTTTTGTTATTGTCTAGGATGATAAATCGGAGGGAAAGTTGATTAAAGAGAGGATGAAGGTAGGCAGATGTGAGACAGGAGTGGAGGGGAAACACGCGAGGGTAATATAAGCAGGAGGGAGTAAATGAAATAGGAAGCATATGCGATAAAGGAAGATGAGAGAAGGGCGGGATGGGTGACAGGAGAAAGAGACAGGCAGACGGATAGACAGAGACAGACAGGTAGACTGATAAACTTAGACAGACAGACAGGCAGACAGACAGACATTAAGAGAACGGAGCATAAAGAGAAAAAGATGATAGGGGAAAGGAGGGAGGGAGAAAAAGAGAAAGTGACAGATATAAAGAGGAAACGAAGAATGAAGGGGCAAGAGGGGGAGAAACAAACATGGAATGAGAAATAGGGGAAGAGCAGTAGAAGCGAGCACCAGTTAGGAAGCAGCCGAGGGGAGGTGACATTGCTGGCGCCGGAAGGAGGAAATACGAGAAAAGGGAGAGAGAGAGAGAGAGAGAGAGAGAGAGAGAGAGAGAGAGAGAGAGAGAAGAAGAAGAAATAGAGAAAAGAGAGAGAGAGAGGGGGGGGGAAGAGGATTGGGTGCGAGAAATAGGGAGAGAAGGAGAGACAGGAAACTAGTTGCAAGGAAGGGAGCGAGAGCTGAAGTTATAATCCTCGTTCCAGAATCTCGCCGGCCATTCAGTCGGTCCGGCGCTCTGTGGGCTGTATACTCCGGCCTCTTTTTTGTTGCGGTTAAACGATTCGTGTTTATTTTTATGTCATTTTTCCCAGAAGGCTTCAGCGTGTGTGTCTGGGTGTATATAATCATGTCGAGTTTCTTTGCAAAAGCAATGGACAGATAGAGAGAGAAGAGAAGAGAAGAGAATGATAGAGAAAGAGAAAGTGAGAGTGAGGCTTAGAAAATGGGAGAGACAGAGAGGTCAGAACCCAATGACATAAATAAAATGAATAAAATAGAATAAAAATTATAATAATAGGTCAGCAAAGGGAGCGAGAGAGACGCTCGCCTTACCCCTCCTTCGACACAAAACCCCGCAAGGGAGCAAGGCAAGTCCTAATAGCAGGCGTTTCTTCAGCAGCCATAAGGTAAATAGGGGCTGGGGAAGCCGCCTCAGGGAAGACAGGTGAGTGATGACCAGGACTCGAGGCCTAAGGGGAGCGGGGAAGGGGACCGGGGGAGGGTCAGGGGGAGCCAGAGGGAGGCGAGGGAGGGGAGCCAGGCAAGGGGGCAGGAAAGAAGTCAGGAAAGAGGTCAGGAGAAGCCAAAGGAAGGGATGAGGGAAGATAAGGGAGAGAAAGGGGAAGCAGAGGACCCGGTAACTGCATAATGGTAGTCCCGCGCTAACTCACATTACTTGGTTGTTACTAACGAACAAGAGGGGATGTTCATTCTCATAACACGTCGTGGCGAACGCGGCTGATGCAGCTGCAATGGCTCGCTCCGTGTGACTCGTTCTCGCTTGGGCTTTTTTTTCATTCTCTTTTTAGCTTTCTATTGACCTCTCTCTCTCTCTCTCTCTCTCTCTCTCTCTCTCTCTCTCTCTCTCTCTCTCGTCTCTTCTCCTCTCCTCTCTCTCTCTCTCGTCCTCTCTCTCTCTCTCTCTCTCTCTCTCTCTCTCTCTCTCTCCTCTCTCCCTCTCCCTCTCTCCCTCTCTCTCTCTCTCTCTCTCTCTCTCTCCTCTCTCTCTCTCTCTTCTCATCTCTCTCTCTCTCTCTCTCTGTCTCTCTCTCTCTCTCTCTCCTCTCTCTCTCTCTCTCTCTCTCTCTCTCTCCTCTCTCCTCTCTCCTCTCTCTCTCCTCTCTCTCTCCCTCTCTCTCTCTCTCTCTCTCTCTCTCTCTCTCTCTCTCTCTCTCTCTCTCTCTCTCTCTCTCTCTCTCTTTCTTTTTTACCCTAGCGTTTGACTGTATCTGCGCACACACTCACATATGCAGAAATACACACACATACACACAATTACCTCGCTCTCCCTCCCTGCACTGTTCACTGCAATTACTCCCGCCCACTCCGCGCCCATCCGCCCCGCCCGCCCGGTAGGCGTTTAGCGTGCTCTCCGCTGATATTTCATTCACTGTCAGCGGCTGTTTACTGTCATGTTCTCCTGCAAAGCATTTTACTTCAACACGTGAGGGAATCGTACATAACCTTTGGAGGAAATTCTCTTTGGAAGCAAGGAAAGGAGGAGAAGGTGGTGGTGTTGGAGGGGGAAGTGGAGGTGGAGGTAGAGGAAGAGATGTGTAAGGAGAGAGAACAAAGAGAAGAGGGGGAAGAGAAGAACAGGAGAGGTGGAGTAGGTGGAGAGGGTGATGATGGTGGTGAAAATGGGGATGGAGGAAAGGTAGGCAGTGCTGAGGGGGAAAAAATAAGCAGGCGAGCTTTTTTTTATTTGAATTAGAAGTGAATACACGAGAAACGCGAAGGATTCCACAGCTGTGTGTGTGAGCCGTCTTTTTTACGTATACTGTTCTTCTTTTCTCTCTTTTGCCATCCATTTTTTACTCCCTTGTCTCCCTCTTTCTTTTATCTTTATCCACTCTTTATTTCTCTCGGATCTTCGTGTGTCACTGAATTCTCAGAAAGCTTTAGTCGCGTTGCTTTAATCCGAAATATATATCTTTTAGATTGTTTTCAGATGCACCAAGAACAGGTTTTTATTTACATTTCCCAAGAGACACACTATAAAATCACCTTCGTTGTTTTATGACTCGAGTTATAAAATGACCTTCCTATAGATTTTTATAAAGTTTAGTTTTCTCCTAATAAAAGATTCTATTTTTAGAGCTATAGAAAGAGACGTGATAAGCTATGGTTGGTTGTTTCACTATTGACTGACTGGACAAAGGGAAGCTGAAGACAGTTGACGTGTTTAGGGGACGGAATTATCTCTGGATGATTAACTGGTGTGTCACGACGCTCTTTCTCTCTCCTTTTCTCTTCTATTCTATCTTCCTTTCTGTTTCTCATTCTTTCTCATTCTCTCTCCCTCCCTCCTTCCCCCCACCCGCCTCTCTGTCTTTTAACTGCAATGTAAGCTTAGTCATCCTACTCTGCAATCGTGAGCCTATCCCTGTGATCACACGCAGGCCCCGCCCGTCAGGCCCAAAAAATATATATAATAAAAAGAGAGATTGGCTGGCAAAAAATGCAAAATAGATCTTCCATGTTCAGCAAAGAGGACGTGTTATTTTCAAACATTTAACGTGTTTTTTTTTTTCATTATTTTCTCTATTTTATGCATTTCCCTGTGTTGTGCACGGAAGGCCGGCAAACACTCCTGTCTCCGGGAGATGGAATAGTCAGGTATTCTTGAGGGATGTGATTTTGGCATATTATTATTGTTATCGTTGGAGAATTATATAAAGGCTGCGCGATAATCTTGGCCCAGAGGTGAATCGGCGTCTGGCCGTGAGTCACGCCATTTCGGGATTTTTTTTTTTTTTGTATTTATTTATTCTTTGGCAGCGGGTATAATATTTTTGTTTGTCGTGTCATTTGTTTATTTATATTTTGGTTGGGGACATGATGATTTGGTTGGTCGTGTTATTTATTTATTAATTGTTATTATTTTGTCGTTTTGTCTTTTTCCTTCTTTCTTTTTTCTTTCTTTCTTTCGTTGCAGCATCGCTCGAGCTGTTGGCCAGTGTCATCATGTTATTTTTTTTTTCCTTTTCTTCTGCCTGTCCGACGGCTGCAGCTATTCATTTTATCTCGGCAATCATTAACTAATATTTTCTCCTTATGACGAAGACGATGATATTTTGCTCAACAATAAATCTCAAAACAGCTTGGGTTATTAATGTGTTATGACATCAGCTGATGGCGGAAAAGCGAGCTGGGGTGTGTGTGTGGTGATGGGGGGGGGGGGGAATGGGGGGCAGGGGGCTAGGGTTGGAAGTTGGTGGGGGGGGGGGATGGTTTCTGCGGCACTGAAATTTTATGAGGAGTCTCCGCGTCCGATAAGGAAGATAAAGACTCCGAGGGTTTTGAAGGGCGGGCGTCGCCGAGACCGTGCCAAGACGCGGGGCATTGTCCTGTGATAACCTCCTTACCTCGTATCGGGTCCTCGAGGTACGACGCTTTCCTTGTTAATTTATCTTCTTATTCCTATTATTAGATTATTACATATCTTTAATGTTTTCCCTTTCTTCCATTCTTTCGTTCTGTCTTTTACGACCGACGGTTCAACACACGGCGGAAGAAATTGGCACTAACGATGCCTTTCATTGCAAGCTTGGATTTGATCGTAGCAGTTATGTTATCGTTGACCGCCGTGACGTATCGCTACTACGAAACGATTTTACGACACTCCGAGTCCGATAGTAAGTGATACTACGGGATAGATATATTTATGACTTCTCCGAAATTACTTGGCACTTACTCCCCCCAACGAAATGACTACTCAATCTACGCCGACGAAGAGGCTTGGCACTCAAACTCTTCCATTTGGGATACTATAAAAAAAATTATGTTTTAATATCATTTCGCCCACAATAGTTACGCAAGCCATCAGTATATACGTTATCATATGCCTTTTTGTATGGAAGGGTTGTCACTTCCTTTTCCACGGGTTGTACTCTGGCGAATGTGTTATAAGAGAGAAAAGGAAAAGGAGGATAGAGGGGAAGACACAGAGAAAAGGATTGATAGTGGGCGAGAGAGTGAAAGAGAGAGAGAGATAGACAGAAAACCAGTTAGTCTTCCGTCAGACAGACACAGACGCACAGACAGAGACAAACCCAGTTGGCCCCGCGCGCCGTCGTGCGTTAACACTTAGTCGGGCGGCCCTTTAAACCTTGCTTCCCGCGTGCAGCCTTTAATTACGTCTGGCATGTAGAAAGCCGGAAGTTTAATATACATTTTTTTCTCTCTCCGAGGGAAACTTCAGCCAACGAGGCTTTTATTGCTACCTTGTGTTTTGCGCTTTATTACCTCCCAAGTACAACGGCCGAGGGAATCTGAGTAACTCGCGGCAGGTGGGCGGGTAAGCTGTGTTCTTATGCCCGTTCTTGTTCTTGTGCTTGTTCTCTGTTATGGGAAGAAGCCGGTGAAGGCAGGGGAAGGAGGGTCACTCGCTCACGCTGCTGGTATCAAGTGACTGGT
>NC_051388.1:15929918-15932418 GCF_015228065.2 Penaeus monodon
GAATGAGTCTTATCAAAAATTTACGACCAGCGAGAGCGTTTGGGCCAGAGTAAATATTTTGCATTACGTTTGAATTTTTCTCAGTGATAGAGAGGGGGTATGTGTATTTGTTTGTTTGTGTTTGTCTGTGTGTGTGTGTTTGTTCGCGTAAGTGGGTGGGGGGAGGGCTTCTCAGTGCAGTATTTATTTGTTGTAGAATTTACGTTGGAAGGAAAATTATTTATTTAAGTCTGGGTCTTCTTAAAGGGTAGCCAATGGACTTGCACTTATTGGTCGGGGTTAGGAAGAGAATGTAGCATTTTTTTTCTGCCTCTCTCTCTTTCTCTCTCTCTCTCTCTCTCTCTCTCTCTCTCTCTCTCTCTCCTCTCTCTCTCTCTCGTCTCCTCTCTCTCTCTCTCTCTCTCTCTCTCTCTCTCTCTCTCTCTCTCTCTCTCTCTCTCTCTCTCGTCTCCCTCTCTCTCTCCTCTCTCTCTCTCCTCTCTCTCTCTCTCCTCTCTCTCTCTCTCTCTCTCTCTCTCTCTCTCTCTTCTCCTCTCTCTCTCTCTCTCTCTCTCTCTCTCTCTCCTCTCTCTCTCTCTCCTGTGTCTCCTCTCTCTCCTGTGTCTCCTCTCTCTCTCTTCTCTCTCCCTCTCCTCTCTTTCCTCTCTCTCCTCTCTTTCCTCTCTCTCTCTCTCTTCTCTCTCTCCTCTTCTCTCCTCCTCTCTCTCTCCTCTCTCTCTCTCTCTCTCTCTCTCTCTCTCTCAGAAATTGGTATCGCAAGGATTCCAATTATCCGCCTCATTCATTTTTTCCTCCGTCTTTCTCTTTTTCCTCTTTCCTTGTCATATTCGCCATGAGATGAACTCACCTTCACAACGTAAAGCCCTTATTTTCCAGCACCAGAACAGGACAGCTATTAAGGAAAATGATTCTGGCATTCTTTATCACGTCCGAAATGGAATTCACAAGACTTTGTTCATGAATAAGAGAAAGAGAATGTGAGGTAGACAGACAGACAGAAATATAAAGAAAGAGAGAGAGCCAAGCAGACAGACAGGCAGGCACGTAGATAGAAAGATAGATAAATAATGAGACAGACAGACAGATAGAGAGACATAGATATTAAGAAAGAAAGACAAATAGAGAGAGAGAGAGAGAGAGACCGGCAGACAGACGAACAAGAGGCACTTGAGAAAAAAAAGCAAACAAAGCGGAGTGTTTGTCCACCGGCCAGATACCTGAGGCTCCGTTGCATACAAGGCCGGTCGCCACATTCCAGGACTTTCGCTCTGGTTTGCTCGCCTCATCCCCTTCCAGTGTCAGGTTAGTCGACACGGCGCGGCGCATAATTCAAATTTATTCTCCGCCATTTCATATGGAGTGTGAGGTGGGCGGAGCGGAGGCGGTTTCAAAGGGAAACGCGTTGACCGGATGGGGCTCCCGCGTGTGTCGGGTTGCTTATACATATTCACGAATACTTGCTGTTACTTCCTTTTCTTTGCTTTTGTTTTTTGGTCGGTGTATTTGTTTATTTGTATACATATATGTTTTCTTTTGGGGAATGTTTTTTTTTTTTTCAACAATGCTGAATTATGATCCCTATTGCTATCTTTTATCCCGAAATAAAATTAAATTTTTGGTCACTCTTGAGAGATATATAATTTTATTATTGATATATAATACTGTAGTTTTCATACTCCGTCTCTGTTTGAAATAGCGCTGGAGGCTCTCACAATGGTGCTTTATGTTCGCATAAACCATAAACAAAGCTTTTAGCACATGGTTATTGATTAAGCATTACACTGCTCGATTGGGGACTATCCGGTACGCTATATGGCAGATATTAGAGATATTTATGTTGTGTTTAACGGCCACTCGTGCTCTGTGTCATGCCACCCGCGAGCGCCGGACACGAGGCCCCGGGAGTGACAGATCTTAGAGGAAAGGATTTCGTGGAATTCGTTTGCGGCTGAATGCGCTCTCTTTCTCTGTCTGTTTGTCTCTGTCTTTTTCGATGTCTCTTTGTCGTTTTTCTCTCCGTCTGCCTCTTTCTCTGTGTCTGACGTCTCTCTCTCTCTCTCTCTCTCTCTCTCTCTCTCTCTCTCTCTCTCTCTCTCTCTCTCTCTCTCTCTCTCTCTCTCTCTCTCTCTCTCTCTCTCTCTTTGGTCAACGAACGAAACGAGAACCACAAAGCTCTGAGACAAAAGCAGGGCTCCCCACAGCTTGACAAAACGCAAATCGCAAACAAGAGTAGATATCCAGTGAAAGCGGTAAGGACTTCGGTTGTGAGTCCTTCGATGTCCTACAACGTCCTACGTGTCTTACAGTGTCCTACATCCTGTGATGTCTTACATCCTACGATTTTTTTGGATATTCCGCTACGTCCTGCGATGGCCCACGACGCCCTACGGTGTCCTACGATAACTCACGATGTCCTCCGACGCCACAATCGGTTTGAGATATCCTATGACGGCCTACGCTGTCCTACGTGTTTTCCAACTTCCTATGACGCTTTGTGACG
>NC_051388.1:15944918-15959918 GCF_015228065.2 Penaeus monodon
CTCTCTCTCTCTCTCTCTCTCTCTCTCTCTCTCTCCATTCTCTCCCTAATTGACCTATCTCTCCATCTACCTCTATTCCCCACCATTCTCTCCATCCATCTCATATCCTTTTTTCCCCCCAACACTTCCCCCTTTTTCCCCTTTTTCATTACAAGTAAAGTCGTGGGAATATGTGGCACTGCCTGTACTTCAGCGTATTGTACAGCCGCATCCGCCACTGTACCCGCGCCAACGTGCAATCTGGCCTCTGTATGTGCACCGTCCACAGAGTTTTGTAATTGTCATAGGACGTTAAATATATATCTTCATAGCGTCGGTTTATATATGTGTGTTATTGGCCTGTGTTGCAAGCGGTGTTGAAGTGCAACATGGGGTCGGGCGCTGGCTTTGTGCCCTGGAAGCAGAGGTTGATTGATTGATTGAGAGAGGGAGAATGAGTGAAAGAGGGTGGGGGGGCATGAGAGAGAAAGAGAGAGAGTGAGTGAGTGAGTGAGCGTGAGAGAGAGAGAGAGAGAGTGAGAGAGAGAGGAGTGAGAGAGAGAGAGAGAGAGAGAGAGAGAGAGAGTGAGTGAGTGAGCGTGAGAGAGAGAGAGAGGAGAGAGTAAGAGAGAGGAGATGAAGAGAGAGAGAGAGAGAGAGAGAGAGAGAGAGAGAAAGAGAGAGAGAATGGGAGAAAGTAAGAGATAAACGAAGAGAAAGAAGGACAGACGCAAAGAAAGAGACACAGCCAGAGCCAGAGCTAGGTAGGGAAGTAAAGAGGGGAAAAAAGGAGGAAAGAAAGAAAAGAAAAGAAAAGAAAAAAAAGCGAAAGTGAAAGTGCCTCAAATAAGATTATCCTATTTCGTCATTTTCTTTGCCTGTATTATATTATAACTGCAAGCTTTTTAATGGCGCTGCTAGCCAAATCATTCGTTATTACCATTATCATTATCAGTAATCACTTTTTACGATACAATATTTCCCACAAAATGCCACGCATAATGAATACCTGAATTTCGTGGCTAGTTTTAATCCCGAATCATAATTGTCTCATAATGATCATCATAGCTACGCACGTTTAATACAAATCGACTCGCTAATCTCACTTATATCGCCGAAATAATCCCTTTTTATATATAATAATCGCATTAATTGTATTTATCCCCTCTCCCCCCCTCTTCTTCTACCCTTCCCCCTTCCCCTCTTCCCTTTCCCCTCTCACCAACCCCTTCCCCCTTCCCCTCTTTATTCCCCTCCCCCTTACCCCTTTCCCTTCCCTTTTCCTCTTCAACTTCCTCTCTTCATCCCTCTCCCCCTCACCCCTTCCCCTTTCCTCTTTCCCTTCGCCATTCCCTTTCCCCTTTTCCCCTCCTCCCCTGTTCCCTTACCCTTCTACCCCCTACCTCCCTTTTCCCTACCGTTGGGAGGGAAAAGGGAGTGTAGTAAAAGGGGTCCGTGGGTAAAGGAAAGAGAGGGGGAGGGAGGGGGGAGGGAGGGAGGAGTCATTATCAACTTTATCATCAAGCCTCCATCAACGAGATCATTCGCAGTTGTTGTTGTTGTTGTTGCTTATTTTTCCAAAGGAAGACTAACCTCTCCGGCGACGAATCGTTCCTCCTAATCACAGTCATCGGTGATAATTCGTCATCGGCGCAGCATCAAATAAACATCGCGAGCCCATTACCACCAGGTCGGCGTCATCATTTTCCCGTTTTCTGTGGACCGGGTGTCGGCGATATTGTTAATGGGTCTTGGATCTTCGTGTGATTGTATGGCTGTGGCGGTGATTGTTTTTGCTGTTGTAGTTGTTGTTGTTGTTGTTTTTGTCTTCCTTTCTCCCGCTGGATCTCTTTGTCTGCTCTTGGTTTGTCTGTTTCCCCTGTATTTTTTTTCTTTTCTCTCTCTATCTCTCTCTATCTATCTCTTTCTCTCTCTCTCTATCTGTCTATCTATCTATCTATCTATCTATCTATCTATTTATGTATCTCTATCTCTCTCTTTTCTTCTCTCTCTCTCTCTCTCTCTCTCTCTCTCTCTCTCTCTCTCTCTCTCTCTCTCTCTCTCTCTCTCTCTCTCTCTCTCTCTCTCTCTCTCTCCTCTCTCTCTCTCTCTCTCTCTCTCTCTCTCTCTCACTCACTTTCTCCCTCTTTAACGTAATATCATGTTTATTGTTCCGCCCGAGAGCTGCTTAATTATACTCGTCTTCATAACCCGGCTTTACTGTACCTTTAACGTCTCTTATAGGGGACTCTTGCCTCGGCTAATTGCTCTTTTGCTGCGCTTTTTACGTATTCTGTTGTTTTTTCTGCTTTCTCCCTCTCTTTCTGTTCGTTGCCCGTTTGTTTGTTTGTTATTTTTTCTTGTCATCGTGTTGTTTTACGGTCTTAGGTTTAAAATGTGATTAGTAAAGAGATGTAATGAATGGATATCTGGATGAATAAACAGGAAGAATAGATAGATGGATAAATGGATAAGTAGATGACTAAACATGAACTGACGAATGAATATATTGATAAATAGATAAGCAGATGAATAAACATGGATTTATGAATAGACAGATATATAAATGGATTAGTACATGAATAAACCTGAGTTGCCATTTTTCATCGTATCAGAAGATATCATGATGAAGGCACAAGGTCCGTGAGAAAGTCCCATGACGGGCTCTTTGCATGATCAGATCTCGTAAATCAAGTACAGACTTTCCACAAGTTCTTTTCGTAACCAACTCATAAATGAATGCTTGAATAAGTTGTGAAATGTAGAGACGCAGATAGACTAATGAAAAAAAATAATTTATACACCGTTCTTTGTCGTATTTTTAAAAAACATTATTAGACTTTTGAATTTTTATTTTCTCTCCGCTTCGCTGATGTGTTCGTCCAATATGCAGACTTCCCTCTCGTTGAAAACCGTAACAACATAAAACGTCCCTTTCTGATGGATGGGGAAGGAGGGAAGATGGAAGGAGGAGGGGAGACAGACAGGGAGGGGGAGGGAGAGAGAGGGGGAGGGGGAGGCGAGAGAGTGAAGACGGAAACAAAGGAAGAGGAGAAGGTATTGGGAGAACGGGAAGGGAGAAGGAGGGAAGGAAGGGCGAAAATGGGAGAGGGAATGAATGGAGGGAATATGGAAGGAGAGACGGAGAATGGGGAGCGAGGCAGCGAGGGAGGGAAGTGGGAGAAGGAATAAAACGAGAGAAAGAAAGAGACGGAACCCGAAAGGGGGGTGGGGGGAGGGAACGAAGGTGGTGGGAGGGGAAGCGAGAGGAGCGAGAGCGGGAGCAAGATTATAGCCCGAGAAATAAAATTGATTGTCTAGACATGATCCAGAGTTATTGTTCTTCCCCGCCTTTGCGGATGAGGCGGGACATCCCGAGACAAGTTTTTCGTCCCCCGAGTGAAGATGCGTCGTCCCGGAAGCGAGCGGGAGCGAGGGACAGCGGGCGGAGTTAACTGCATGGAGAGGAGAGGAGAAAAAGTTCAGAAATGTTAAATGTATAGGAGTGATGCACGCGCGCACACACACACACACACACACACACACACACACACACACACACACACACACACACACACACACACACACACACACACACACACACACACACACACACACACACATACACACACACACACACACACACACACACATTTGTATATACATACATACATACATATATATATATATATATATATATATATATATATATATATATATATATATATATATATATATATTTGTGTGTGTGTGTGTATGTTTGTGAGGTAGGAAGATAGGTAGGTACATATTGGCGAAGGAGGAAGTAAGCCAAACATACCAACAGACAAAGGCAAATCAGTGATAAGACAAAAACGCGCTGCCAGCAAGCAAAGCGTTAAACCAGGTCTCTCATCTCGTCTGGAGAATCGGTCAACGCAGCTCGCCACGAGATGTCTCGAGGTTTCTTTCAGGCCTTGCTTTGTTGTTTATGCATATGACTTCAGCCTTTATAAGCGGGAGGTGGAACGGAGGCAAAGGCGAATGCTGTTTAATCATATTTTTGCTTCTACGGAAAACTATGAAGGTAGTTGCGAGTGTGTTGATGGTATGAGTTTGAGGTGAGTGGGATGGCGTTCTTGTCTAGAAATATTTCATTCTCTTTCTCTCACTCTCTATCTATCTATCTCAATCTCTATCCGTCCATCCATCCATCCATCCATCCATCCATCCATCCATCCATCCATCCATCCATCCATCCATCCATCCATCCACCTCCCTCTCTATCTATCCCACTCTCTTTCTCCCCCACTCACTCACTCACTCACTCACTCACTCACTCACTCACTCTTGTCCCGCCAAATCGAATCATCGCCCCCCCCCCTCCTCCCACGTATCTCAATATTGTTCAAATTCATAAAACATTTTGCAGCCTCCCATTTTTCCGTTCAGTCGGCTCCAGCGTGGGAAGCAAGAGATCAGACAGACTTTGTGCAACAGAGCCAAGTTCAGTCGACGTCAGAAATGGAGAGTGTCATGTCGCCCGCCCTCACGCTCGCCTGCGTCTCGGTCAAACGCCCTTATTTGGGGGGATTTTTTATTATTTCTCTTGTTACTGTTGTACTCTGTTGTGTTTGTTTGTTTTTTTCCTCTTTTTTTTCTTTGTTTTGTTTTAACTTATTTGGTTATTTTATTGTATATGTATATTTTATTGTATTCTAATTTGGAGACTGGTACTACTAGGGTGATAATGGTAGTAGCAGTTATTATCATTATTATTTTTGTTTTGTTTTTCTAGTTCCTTTTCTTATAGCTGTTGTTATTATTATTACCTTTATAGTTATTGTTTTTGTTATTATTATCATCATCATCTTCATCATTAGGATAATTTTCACTGTCACTGTTATTATCATTATCAATATCATAATCATTATTAGTATTATTACTATTGTTATTATTTCAATTATCATCATCTTTGTCCTTATCAATTTTTGTTATCACCATTGTCATCATCAACACTATTTTCGTCATCACCGTCACAGTGACAGAAAACGGGTGATCTCTCCGGACTAGTTGTACTGGTAGTTGTGGTAGTTTTAACCGCAGTTGTTCAGAAGCAGATTTTTTTTCGACATATGCAACTGTTGTTTGAATTTTGAATAGCGTTGTTCCAAACAGCTGGTACCTTTCCATTTTGGGTATGTAGTATGAATGAATTGATTGGTGAATATAGTCTGTGAATATATATACGTACACATATGTACAGATGGAGAGTAAAAAACGATACGCAGTGAGGGAGACAGAGAGTGAGGGAGAGAGAGAGAGAGAGAGAGAGAGAGATAGAGAGAGAGAGAGAGAGAGAGAGAGAGAGAGAGAGAGAGAGAGAGAGAGAGAGAGAGAGAGAGAGAGAGAGTGGGGGAGCGAGTGGGGGAGTTAGTGAGCAAGAGAAAGAGAGACAGCCAACTAGTAATTACCAATAAAGAACGAATAAGATGAAGAGAGAGAGAAAGATAGATAGAGAGAGAGAGAGAGAGAATGAGAGAGAGAGAGAGAGACAGACAGACAGAGAGAGAGCGAAGGGGTCGTTTATTCCACGAATAGATTGTGTCTAAAGGGGAGTGCCGGAATGCCGAGAAGGGTTATTGTATAACGAACGTACTGCAGGGAGCAATGTGAGCTGTCTTCTGTCAGTTTGCTTCTCTGATAAGCTACAGGAATCCGTCTGTGTGGAGATATGCTAGGTAGGCAGTGTGTATTATTATGTATTATAATACGTGTGTTAATGTAGTGGTAATTGTTACCCTTTAGATGTGTAATATGAGGTACTAGAATAATGGTATTAGAGTGTTGTACTGTACGAGGGGAATTATTTTATTTATTTATTTATTTGTTTGTTCTATTTTATTTTATTTTATTTGTTTTTTAAATAATTCATGATTTAGATCGTAATTCAGACTCTACAACATATTTGTCGCGGGGTAGAATACAGCAGCAGATAACAATACGCTGATGAGTATCGCTATCAACATTCTGGGGGGGGGGGGGAGAAAAATTCAAGGATGATTTTTACTTTCCGTATTTTAAGGTGAAAATATAGAAGGTTGAGAAGACAGTGTGTGTCGGAAGGAAGGAAGGGGAGGGGGGGGGGGTGAAGGGTGTAAGCGGGGAGGGGAGGGGAGGGGGGGAGCGAAGACAGGGATGACAGGTAGTTATTGTTCCTCATAAAAGTTGTCTTGCCTCAGGGATAAGTGGGTGGGGGGCGGGGGAGAGTCTGGGGCTGTGGGTGGGGGGCGGGGGAGAGTCTGGGGCTGTGGGTGGGGGGCGGGGGAGAGTCTGGGGCTGTGGGTGGGCGGAAGAGGGGAGGCGGAGGGAGGAGAGGGGGAAAATGGGAGAGGGAGGAGGGGAAGAGAAAGCTTCAGTAAAGGGGGGAGGGGGAAGGGACGGTGCCTGGCGAAGGGAAGGGGGGGGATATCAGACTAGGGAAAGAGGTAAGAGGGGTTGTCAGGCAAGGGGCAAAGGGGAGAGGGGAATGTCAAGCAAGGGTAAGAGGGGGAAAGGCAAGAGGAAAGGGGGGGGGGTTGTCAGGCAAGAGGAGGAAGCAGAAGATGGTGAGGCGGGGGGGGGGGGGGTAAGCGAAGCCCTCGAGAATTTCCAAGCTCGTATAATACCCTTCGAGAAGAGGAGGTATTACGCCCTAACCCCCCCCCCCCGCCCTCCTCTGGCCCGAAGCAAAGGCAGTCTGGCAATTCCGTGGTTCTGATTGGCTGGCCGGAAGTGCGACTGTTCGGCGCTGATTCCTTTCCGAAATTCCATACTTTCAGAAGTAAATACTTTTCCAATTATCTTTTATCCGTACGGTTATGACTCGGGAAAAAAGTACACAAGTCTTACAACCAAGAGCGAGAGAAAAAAAAAACGAAATACATACACAAAAAGGGAGAGATACAGTATTAGCATTGTGATACGCTGCTACGCCCAGGCTTCATAGTATCCGTAATTATGTCCGGGAAATATGATGCGCCAATTAACGATAATTAACTGTATTTTCACGTCGGCATAAATCCGAGTTTGACATGAATTCAATACAACGGAGCCTTCCACGTTAATTAAAAACGGGCAAACATGGCGTCGCCGGATGACTATTTTGGAGGGGCAGCGACGAGCCCCAAGGAAAACAAAAGAAAGGGAAGAGAAAGAAGGGAAAGAAAAGAGAGAGAAAAAAAGGGACAGAAGTACCGTCCTCCTCTCTTGTCCAACCAGGCTCGGTGGCAGCGACTTCTTTCGGACCTTCGTGTGTGGTTCGTCCGTTTCGTTTGTTTTGTTGTTTCGGACCTTCGTGTGTGGTTCGTTGTTTCGGACCTTCGTGTGTGGTTCGTTCGTTTCGTTGTTTCGGACCATCGTGTGTGGTTCGTTTGTTTCGTCGTTTTCTCTGTTTCGTTGATTTGTTTGTTTCGTTAGCTTGGTTTGTTTTTCACTTGTACCTTTATCCAACAGTTTGTCTTGTAGGTTCATGTTTTGCCTTTTCGTCTCCCTTTCTGCCTGTCTGTCTACTTGTCTGTCTGTATATACGCACGTCCATTTTTTATTGATTTTTTTGTGAGTATGTCTGTGTGTTTGTGTGTTTGTATTCGTGTGCATTCGTGTTTCTGCATTTCAATATTTCTCGTTTCTTAATACTCTTCTTTTCTCCTTACTTATTTATCGGCTTTACTTCCCGTCCTATATTTATCTTCATCCATTTGTGTCTTACTTTTTTCCTTGTAATTTTATTTTATTTCGTTCTGTGTGTCTTTATACCTTCTCTCCTTCTATTCTCTGCCTCATCCGCATAATTTCTCCCTTTTATCTAATCGTCCCTTTCCCTCCTTCTATTTTTCTTTACTTCTCCTTCTATCCTCTTCGTTGTCCGTCTCCAATTTATTTCACTTCTTATTCTTCTTATCCTTTTTCTTTGTCTCTCTCTCTCTCTTTCTCTTTCTCTTTCTCTTTCTCTTTCTCCTCCTCTTCCTCTTCCCTCCCTCCCTTTCGTTCCCTCCCTTTCGTTCTCCCCCTCACGACTTTTAGGAGAGAAAGAGAGAGAGAGAGAGAGAGAGAGAGAGAGAGAGAGAGAGAGAGAGAGAGAGAGAGAGAGAGAGAGAGAGAGAGAGAGAGCAAGAAGACGTCCTCCTTCACAAGGGGTTAGGGACGCTAGGGACTCCGGAACGCAAGGGGGCGCAAGGGTCGGGGCTTTAGCATGGGCTGGGAAACGACCTGTTGTCCCTGAGGCGATTTGAGGGAAGGGGGGAAGGGGGGGGTCTTTTTCCCGTTTTTTTTTTTTTTACCGCGAAGAGGCACTTGGTTCCTGTGTGACATGTAGAGAAAGAGGGGGGTGGGGAGGGTAGGAGGAGGAGGATAAAGAGAAGGGGGAGGGGTTGAGGAGGAGGAGGAGGGGAAAGGGGGAGTGGGAAGGGGGAAGGGGGAAAGTACAAGAAGGGGAAGGGGGAGGAGGAGGATAAAGGTTGGGGAGAAGAGAGGCGGATGAGGGGAAGGAGGAGGAGGAGGATAGGGGAAACTAAATGAAGGACAAGGAATATGGAAAATGATGGTAAAGGGGGAGGTGCCAGAGGAAGAGGGGAGTGGGAGAGAGAGGAAAAGGAATAAGGGAAGTCAAGATGAAAAGGAAGAGGAGGGGGAGGGGGATGGAGGGAGAGGTAAAAGAGGAAGAAGCAACAAGGGGAGAGAAAGAGGAAAAGGAAGTGAGATGAAAGAGGAAGGGGAGGTGGTGGTGATGATAGAGGGGAGGAAAGAGAGATAAGGCTGATGGGCGGGGGGAAAGGGGTAGGTAGAGTGAGATAGGCACAGGAAACGGAGATCGTAGAAGAGGGGGATAAGAGAGAGAGAGAGAGAAGAAGAAGAAGAAGAAGAAGCAGACAGATCCAAGTATAAATACTTAAGCACGGTGAACGAAGAGAAGAAACCGATAATGAAGGGAGAGAAATTCATAGCATAAATTTCAGTTGCATAGAATGTAAACATCGCCGTTAAGACATTATAAATCATCTTTGCATCTTAGCAACGAGGAAATGCTGTGTATCAAATTTTAGGAAAGCGTCGAATGAGAAACACAGATTAATCAAGCAGAAAATTGACTCCCTGCCAATAAATGAATAAGTAGATAGATAAATGAATAGATTTTTTTTTTTAATCAGTCGATCTCCACATGTCAGAATAAATAGCTGTTCAAGATACATCATGAAAACATTAAATTTAAGAACGAAGAGCAATTTGTGCAGTATTAACTGAAAAACCTTTCGGAAAGAATGCGAGCAGTGCAGCCCTTTAAATTTAAGAGCTAATTAAAGAACTTTGTTGTTTTACTTAATCAGTGGTAATAAACAACCAACTATCTTTTTCGTTAATGTTAAATGATAATGCTCATTGTTATACTGTTAATAATTATTGTGATATTTATTTCATATCGGCTAAGAGATCGTTAGTAATGTAATTATTGGTAAATAGAGATAATGGTGTTGATGGTATCTAGATTGTTAGCAAACGGGTAAAGATTAAGCAGAGTTTCCCAAGCCAGAGCCACCTCAAGAACTGCAGTTCCCGTTTAAAAGTGTTCGGTCGCCAGTCTTCTGCAGGTTTTTCATCGTGTCGGTGCGTATCGAAGTGCAACCAAGAATTTCTACGAGGCCCCGTAAATATCTTATGCAGGATTCAGAAACGAAGAGCAGAGAAAGGAAAGGGGCGTATAAAACCCCAGGGGATGTTTATGCATATACATATATTATGGTTTGACCGATGGTTATGCCCTGACGGAGCTGCAGGTACGACCGTACGGGAGGGGGGGGAGTTTGCCCTCCGGCCCGCCCCTCGCTCGCGGCCTCTGCGCGCCTCCTTCGCCTTTGCATTTTTCCTCTCTTTTCGTTTCGCCTCCCTCATATCTTGTTTTTTCTCTCCACTCTTTTTTTCTGCAAACATGTTGGCAAGTAAATACGTACACACGCGAACACACCCATAAACCCACACACATATATGTAAATAGATAGATAGATATACGTATACATAAACACAGACATCTACCGCATATGTATGCATTTATGTGAGTGTATTTACGACTATATGACGCATATATGCATAAGTGTGTACGTGTCCATATAAAAGTGCATCGCGTCCCCCCCCCCCCCCCCGCCCGCGTCCGCTCCGCCCATTCTCCCCGCTCGGCCAGGGAGACTTACTGCAACATTTGTATATTCCCAGTCACTCGCCCGCGTACGTTCCGGGGCTGCAGCCGGTGTAGTGGAGAGGCGCCCCCTCCTTTCTCCTGTATTTCCCTTTAATTCTTTCTCTTTTCCTCCTTTTTTTCCTCTCATCTCTCTCTTTCCTCTCCCCGCTATCCCTTTCGTCTTAGTTCCTCTTTTTTTTTCTTTCTCTTTTCCTCCACCCTGCACCATTTCTCGTCTCTTCCTCTTCCTCTTTCTCCACGTCTTCCTTCACTTTATCCTCTCATTCCTTTTCTCTCGCCTTCCTTTTTAAGTTTTATACTTCTTCCTTTCTCGTCTCTCGCCTCCTCCTCTTGTCCCTCTCACTCTTCCTCTCTTCCTCTCTCCATCCGTCTCCCTCTCCCCCTTCCTCCCCCACGTCCTTGCAGAAGTAGTCTGGACACGTAACCCAAGTGCTGTGACGTCATACTTCGCCCACGTGTACTGACTCTTTTTTATTTACCTTTTTTCCGTGTTGGAGTCCTGCAGGGGATTTCTTGGTTCATGCCTCTCTCTCTCTCTCTCTCTCTCTCTCTCTCTCTCTCTCTCTCTCTCTCTCTCTCTCTCTCTCTCTCTCTCTCTCTCTCTCTCTCTCTCTCTCTCTCCTTTAATTTTTATTGTTTTATTTTTTTTATTACTTCATTCTAGCTTACGGCCAAAAGGTACATCGTGAGAGCTGTTGTTGTTATTATTTTTTGTTGTCATGTTTATTGTTGTTTCATCACCACGTGTATTGTTGTTGTCTTTGTTTTCTCCTCCCATTTTTTCCTTTGTTGGAATGCTGGCGAGAGAGCTGAGATTTTCTTGCATTACTTTTTTCTTTCTTCCCTCCGCCTTCTTCCCTCCTGTTTCTCCTCCACTTCCGTAGAAAGAGGAAGAAGAAAAAAAGATGACTGGAAACTTTGTCTCTCCTGATCGACGGCCGCGACTCTGAGTGTCTTTCTTATTAATACAACTTTTAGTCGTGGCTTTGGCACTGATCCCATCTCCAAGCAGTCGTCTCCCCCCCCTCCCCCCCCTCCATCTCTCCTCTTCCTCCTGCTCCCTCTCCTCCTCCTTCCTTATCCTCTCCGTCCCACTCTCCCGTCCCTCCTCCCCGCCATCCTCCCTCTTCCTGTCTCTCCTCGTCTTTCTTTCTCCTCCATCCCTTCCTCCCGCTTCTTTCTCCTCCCTCCCTCCCTCCTCCTCCAGCGTCCTCCCTCCTCCTCCCTCCTCCTCCTCCTTCCTCTTCCCTCCCCTTGTACGCTGACTCCTCCTTGGGTGGGTAGGGGGAGTGGCTAGTGGATCGTGGTGCCACCTCCCTCCTCCCTTTCCTTCACTCCCTTGGTGCCAACTTCTTTTCTTTATTGTCTCTCTTGGTGCCAATTCTTTGTCTTTTTTGTGGTTAGTTTTATTTTTTTTGGTTTGTTTGAAATTGCTTATTGCTGTCACTTCGTGAAGTTGTCAACTCTTCCTGTGACGAATCTATCACATATTTTTTGTAGCGTAAACCTTTTCTTTCAAGTCTTTCTTTTTTTTCTCTCTCTCTGTATATATATATATATATATATATATATATATATATATATATATACATATATATATGTATGTATAAGTATATATATATATATATATATATATATATATATATATATATATATATATATATATTTAGTCTTATCTATCTGTCTGCTTGTCTATTTATCTTTATCTATCTGTTTATCTGTCTATCGATCTATCTATCTCTCTGTCTATCTATCTATCTTTCATGATACCATTTCCTTTTCCTTCTTTGCTCGTCATTCCCACTTCCCTTTTCTTCCCTCTGTGCTATTCATTTCCTTTGTCCATACTTCTTTAGTGCCACTTGGAGACCCTATCAATCACGGTGTCACTCCCATCTCCTTTTCTCCCAAATGGGACCAAGGTTCCCCCTTCCACCTCCTCCTCCCCTCCCCCTCCCCTCCCTCTCCCCCTTCAAAACCACCCCCTCCCTTCCTCACAGGATCTCCCTCCCCCCCCCCCTCTCTCCTCCCAAGGTCTCCCCCGTCCCCCTCCCACCCGCACAGTGCCTTCTTCATCTCCATCTTCACGATAGTGCCATCTCGTAACGCTAAGAGAAAGACAACAGCAGCATCCTTCACCCTTCTTCTTTCATCCTTCATCCTTTGCCATTTTCTCTCTCTTCTCTTATCCTCCTTTCCCCTTTCGCCCGAATCTCCCATTTCTCTTCATCCGTGTCTGACCTTCTTCGCCTCTTCCCCCCCCCCCTCACCCTTCTTCTCCCTCCCGTCCCATGTACTTCCCACGCCCCCCCCCCCCCCGCGGTAGAAGGCGGAGAGGGGAAGGAGGTGGGGAGGGGAAGATAGGGAGGAGGGGGTAAAGGGAGAAGGGAGGAAGGGGGAGGAGGAGAAAGAGGAGGAAGGGAGGAGTTGAGGGGTGGCGGGGGTGGGGGAGGGGGTCGAGGGAAAAGGGAAAAGGAGAGAAGGTGTTCTTCTGCTTTAGTCTTTCTCTGTGTCCTCTTTATCTTTCCTTCCTTTTTCCTTTCGCTTTTTCTTTCCTCATCTCTCTTATCCCCCATCTCCGTCCCATCCTTTCTTCTTCCCTTGAGTCTTGTTTTCTTTTCCCCTCCCCTCCTCCCCTCATTCCCTTTATCCTTCTCTCTTATTCCCTCGTTGCTTCCATATTTATTGACCCCTATATTGTCCTCCCTGACCTGCTCGCTCTCCTTATCACTTCCGATCTTAACCTCTCCCCTCTCCCTTTATTTCCCCTTGCCCTCTTCCTTGTCCCCTCTTTCTAATTTACTGGGTATCTCCGCCGCCTTTTACCTCCTTTTTCTCTTCCTCGTTCTTCTTCCTCTTCTTTTTGATTCGCTTTCTTCCTCTCTTCTGTCTACTCATTTTCATCCTGCTAATCTTCCTTCTCGCTGTTGTTGTTGTTGTTGTTGTTGGTGGTGGTGGTGGTGGTGGTGATGGTGGTGGTGGTGGTGTCCTTTCTAATTTACTGGATGTATCCTCCTCCTCCTCCTCCTCCTCCTCCTCCTCCTCGTCCTTTTCTCGTCTTCTTCAGCTTCTCGTTCTTGCTGTTTTTGTTGTTTTTTGTCTAATTTACTGGATATCTCCTCCTCCTTTTACCTCCTCTTCATTTTTTTCTTCCTCGTATTCTTATTTTTGTTCTTATTCTTCTTATTATTCTCCTCCTCCTCTTCTTCTTCTTCTTCTTTTTCCTCTTCCTACCCCTCCTCCCTCCCCCTTCCTGTCTACTTTATCCTTCCCCTACCTCTCCACCCCCTTCTTCACCCTCCGTCCACCTCACCCCTACCCTTATCCCCCTACCCTTACCCTTATCCCCCCTACCCTCTCTCTTCCTCCCACGCCTCCGACCCCCCCTCCTCATTACCTCCCCCCCCCCCCCATTCCCTCCCGTCCGCGACACAGAACCGGTCACGTTGCCGTTAATCTTTTATCATTGGCGTGTTATCACTCTTTCTGCTTGGTTCGCTCCCGAGGCATGACACGTGGCAACAGCGCCTGGGAAGAGGGTTCGCCCGGGCTGTTTTTGTCGTGTTTGTAGTTTTTTTTATCTATTAGTTGATTTTGTTGTTGTTTTGTTTCGTTTGTATTTTGTGTGGATGGAGAGTTTTCTTCTTATGACGGATTATTCAAGTGTTTTTTTCTGTTTCTTTGTTTCCCTTTTATATTATACATCGTCTCTTTTTTTTGCCATCGTCTTTGGCTTCTTTTTATTTTCTTTCTTTTTATATCTTATATTACTTTATTCTTCTTATTCTACTCCACTCCCTGATTCTTAATTCTTGGACTCTTCTTTTTCCCTTCCTTCTCCTTTTCCTTCATTCCTTTTAATTTTTCTTTCTCCTCTGCTACACATCCTCTAACTCCCCCTCCTCCTACCCCTTATTCATCCCCATCTGTCTTGTTCTCCTCCGGTCTTCCTATGCCTCCCCCTCTTTTGCTTCCTTTTCCTTCCTTTTTCCTTCCTTTTCCTTCCTTTCTTCCTTTTCCTTCCTTTCTTCCCAGGTCCGTCCCACTTTCCCCCCTCCTCCCCCCTTCTTCTCCCCCCTCCTCTTTCCCCGCACCTTCTTTCACGCAACGTATTCTCCTCACCCCTCTCCTCCTCCCCTCACCCTCCTTTTTTATATATATATATATCGGCAAGTCTTCCACAATGGCCGCTCGCAACACTGTGCATTCCTCTCTCTATGGCTTTACGGCAAGCATTTGTGTCGCCACACCTTGGAAAGCATTCGAGATCTGGGAGAGTCACCCATTGTCCGTTTTCTTTTGTGAGTTTCCCTTTTTTGTGAAAGGGAATATTTCTCGTTTTTTATCGTGTTTTTGTTGTTGTCGTTGTTGTTGTTTCTATATTATGTTCTTCATATTGTTGGTGCTTGGGCAACTATTATCAAACTGTTGTTATTATTATTATCATTATTGTTATCCTTATTAGTGTGAGTTTGTGTATATATATTATTATCATTACGGATATTATTATTATAATAATTATTATTATTATAATAATTATTATTATTATTATTTTTATTATTATTATTATTTTTATTATCATCATTATCATCATCTACATTATAAATGATAATATTATTATTAGTGTTATTGCCATTATTGTCATTATTGTTGTTGTTGTTGTTGTTGTCGTTATCATTATTTTTATTGTCACTACTAACATTATCACTATTACTACCATTATTATTATTATTATTATTATTATTATTATTATTATTATTACTATTTTATTGTTGCTACTATTATTATTGTTGTTGTCATTATCATTACTA
>NC_051388.1:15964918-15969918 GCF_015228065.2 Penaeus monodon
ATATATATATATATATATATATATAATATATATATATATATATATATATCTTCTTTTAACGGTAGGTTCATGTCTGAGCCGCCGTGGTCACAGCATGATACTTAATTGTAGTTTTCATGTTGTGATGCTCTTGGAGTGAGTACGTGGTAGGGTCCCCAGTTCCTTTCCACGGAGAGTACCGGTGTTAACTTTCTAGGTAATCATTCTCTCTATTTTATCCGGGCTTGGGACCAGCACTGACTTGGGCTGGCTTGGCCACCCAGTGGCTAGGCAGGCAATCGAGGTGAAGTTCCTTGCCCAAGGGAAACAAACGCGCCGGCTGGTGACTCGAACCCTCGAACTCAGATTACCGTCGTGACAGTCTTGAGTCCGGCGCTCTAACCATTCGGCCACCGCGGCCCCATATAATAACATAGGTAATGTTTTTAGGAGCTCTAAAAGAAAATGAAGAATGCTTCATGGATATATATATATAATAAATATATATATTTATTTATTTATTTATATATAATATATGTACAGATATAATATAATGTATGTACATATATATATATATATATATATATATATATATATATATATATATATATATATATATATATATATATATGATTTGTTTTTCTTTTTTCTTTTTTCTTTTTTTTTCTTTTTCTGTTACAAAGTTGAAACTGACAAGTCATACTGAGATATACACATGTTGATTTATTGCTGAGAGAGACAAACAGACAAGCAAAGAGAAAAAGTAAAGTTCCCTTAATATGTAAATAGATAAGTCTGTTTTTTATTGTTACACTGCATCGTTAACAAACACGGAAATCATGCATAATATCTGCCTGCCTCCCCCTCCCCCCTACATACTACATTCTACATACACCATGTTTATCTCTCTCTCCTTCTCGGATGCTGCTCAGACGCCAACGCAGTGTGACACACGATCCATGCAACGAATTCAACATGTGTCAGTCAGCGAATAGATTGCAAATCATCGCATGAAAAGGAAGAAAATATAGATGGGCTTAAAAACGTCACCCCGGATGGTACAGATGCTGCATGGTGTCTGGTGATCACAGATTGGTGGTATGAGTAGCAGATTTTGATGTATACATTGTTGCCATTTGACACCTATTCATTGCAGCGTTGGTCATGCAACAGTATCGTTTGCAGCCGAGATTTACGAGCTATTGCTGCCTAACAAGACACAACAACTATTCGAATGACAATAGCTTTCTCGGTCCTAAAGGTCCATGGATTGTGTATGTGGCTGCATGTATGTGTGCGTGAGACTCGATGTGTGTTTATGTGAAGGTACGGTTGTATACGTACACAGTGATAAATCGTCGTTATACCGACGATTAGTGATAACAAGGTGGAATCAACTATAGAGCTTCTGTCTTAGTTTAGTTAGATCTCACATTGGTTCGCTTCTCAGGTGTTTGGGCAAGGCATACAACGCTGGGCAACAGTGCGAGATATTTGCGTCATTTATTCGAAATGGTGTTGTGAAAATACTGTAATAAAGTTAAAAGTTTGTGTGTGTGTACTTGCGTGCACATATATGTGAATTTCGCTATCCACTTCCTTCTGCCTTTCGCCCTTAGAAATTTCGCAAGAACAAGGATAGTTACAAATGAAGGACAGGAGGGAGGGCGGTAGGGAAAGAGGGGGGAGGGGAGGGGGACTAACCTCGCTTCCCCTCATTTATGGCAGCTATAATGTGTGAGTGACACATTACCCTGTTACTGGCCGTGTGATGTGTCGCCCCGTGTCTCGTCTTTCTCCCTTTTCCTCGCTCTTCCTCTTGTTCATCATTCCTTTTTTCTTTGGTGTGTTTTTTACTCATGCTTTTGCTCAGATTTTCTACTTATTCCTTTTACTTATTCAGTTACTCATTCACAAATATGCATAGAAGTAAGTGGAATATTTAACTATTATGATGGTGATAGTTTTGTGAAAGATGAGAGAAATGAGTAATAATAAGAATGTTATAACAGCAGTTATTACTACTACAAGTAATAGATATATTGATGATGATGATTTTAATAATAATGATGATAATGATATTGATAATAGAAATAGTAATGATGGTGATGATATTAATTATAATGATTATAATATTAATTATGATGATAGTAACAATAATAAACTACCGTGATAATAATACGGATAATAATGACAATAAGAAAAATAACGAAAATGATCATAATAAAAGTAGTAAAAGATAATCCAAAAATTCAACTCGACAACGCCGTTAAAAGAGAGAAAAAAGAAAAGAAAAAGAAAGTAAAGAAAAAGGAGGAAACTAGCCCAAACTTGGCCATCAATCTTGGCCGCGCAGTCTGGGATGTATTATTACCCCGGACGTTTTGGTTTTGCATTTCCACAGTCCGTGATAACGTCAAGGGCGCGACGCGATGATTAAATGCGAGGCTATGACGGCGAGGGGGAGGGAGGGAGGGAGGGAGGGAGGTGATTGGGGAGGGAGGGAGGGAGGGAGGGAGGAGGAGGATGGTTGGGGTGGGTTGGGAGGGATGGAGGAGGATGAGGATGAGAGAGGTGGATGGGAGGAGGAGGAGGAGGGGGTTGGGGAGGGAGGAAGGGAGGAGGAGGGAGTGGTTAGGTTGGGAGGGAAGAGGAGGAGGGAGGTGGTAGGAGAGGAAGGGAGGAGGAAGAGGGAGGAAGAAAGGGAGGACAGAGATGGGGATAGAACGGGAGGGAGGGAATGGCCAAGAGAGGGAGGGAAGAGAGTGGTGGGGCAGGGGTGGCCCTTTGGGAGGGGGAGGGAGGGAGCGAGAGAGGGTAAACGATCAAGCCTGGGCACGCGCGCTTTGGGTTTGCTCCTCGCTAAGGGTTTTTACATTTTACCATTTTTATGAGTATTTTGTTTTTCTTATTGAGGTGTGTTTATCTTCTTGAAATGTATTCTCTCCACTTCTCCGTTCTCTTTGAGTTATTGCTTGGAATTTGATTTTCATTTAGGTTCGGGTTAGTTGATGCTCAGTTGTTTTTTGTTTCTGTTTTCTTCGCGGAATTTCATTATCACTCTCAACACCGTATTCAACCAAATTCCCATATTTTCCTATCTAATGTTTTACTTTATTTCACCACAAACTATGGTTCCCGCCCTCACTTCACCCTACTTCGGAAATTCACCCTTTCCCCTCGAGCTCTCACCCTTTTCCAGCCTTGTTCTCTCCGAAGGGTCATTGAAAGTCGGGCCAACAGCTGCCAGCCAGGTCAACGGAGGTCACACTCACGCTGTTGTTGTTGTTTTTGTTTTGGTACCTTTTTCTTTTCTTTTTTGTTTTGTTTTCGGTTGGTAATGTGCGTGTTGTTGTTGGTGGTGGCGTTGTTGTTACCTTTGTTGTTGTTGATTTGAAGGTGGTAATTGGTGAGGTTTTTTGTTTGTTTGTCTGTTTGCTGTTTTCTGAGAAGTTTTTTTTCTTCTGTTTCGTAATGGTTGTTGTTGTTTTAACGGCTGTTGTCTCAGGTCGATATTATTCATTTATTTCTTTAGTTTTTTGTTATGATGTTTCTTTGTTATTGTTATCGACTTCTTAATGAAATGGTGAAATGAAAGGTATATGTGAAATAATAGATTGTTTTTTATAGTTTATTTCTCGTTGATGAGTGTAATGTCACAATGTGAATCATTAATTTAGCAAAATTAATCATCATGATATCAAAAAGTCACAAAAAGATCAGTGATGTGAATGATAATGATTTACATTAGTATCATTTATATAATTTTTATGTTGCGGAAACAGAGCGCCATTTGTTTTAACTATTTTCATGATTACCATTATTATGATTATGTGCTATTGCTATTCCCGTTACTACTATTCCCGCTAGTGATTCTGGCACTACCATGTTTATTACTTAAACTATAATAGGGATTATGGTGATGTTACCGTGACGTTTATAATGCAGATAATGATAATGATTATGATAATGGTATTGGTTATAATGATAGTAATAGTAACAAAGATAGTAATTATAAAAATAATTATTAAAACAATAATAGTAATGCTTATGGTAATAATGATTATTACAATATTAAAGATAGTTATAGCAGTGATAATAATAATTATTATTATGATGATGAGAATAATGAGAATAGTAATATTGATAATAATGATGATAATAATAATAATGATAGTAATAATAACAATAACAACAACAATAACAATAACAACAACAACAATGATAATAATAATAATAGTGATAACGACCAACAATTATAATAATAATAAAATAGCGGCGGTAGTTGTAATGATATAACGATTTTATTGTTCAGAACACAAGAAATATTATTAACTTTATCAGAGCCGTACCTCGATACGTCGAAATCAAATTAAAATGTCATTGCCTTCCCCCGTTTATCTTATCCGAACCAAGCGCCGCTTATCCGAATATCTAAAGATTCGCTCGATCAAGCCGCATATATATCGAATAATTCTGCGCGCTCAGTTTAATTAGCATTTATTCTCTTGTTTTCCGTAGCCGAAGCCCCGCGCATTCCGCAGACGTAAATTCGAATTCAATTTGGAATTTCGTTTCGGTCGCGCGCCTCGAAGGTCGTTTTATCCGACGGGAATTTTGGCGGCGTAATTGTCGGTCACTGTATCGGGGTTCGGGAGGGATGGTGAGGGTAATTGTTTATCGTCATAACGGGGTTCGGGAATGGTAATGACGTAATTAACGGTCGTTACAAAGAAGTCGAATGCCGTCTTTATGATTTTGGATGTAATGTGTCCACTGTTATTGAAATTTGCACTTGGATTATTGCCTTCCAAATCAATTAAGGCTTGCTCTCTCTGTCTCTCTCTCTCTCTCTCTCTCTCTCTCTCTCTCTCTCTCTCTCTCTCTCTCTCTCTCTCTCTCTCTCTCTCTCTCTCTCTCCTGTAAATGGTGATGTTGCACTTCACACACCACCATCAAAGTACACAACACCGCGGAAAATCCTTGCCCAGTACACTTTAACCCTCCCTCAAACATTCCCT
>NC_051388.1:15974918-15979918 GCF_015228065.2 Penaeus monodon
CCCTATGTCATAAGGATCGCAGAAGCGACTTACAAACCGTATATACTTAGGAGCTGTTAGGACATCATCAGTTACATCCGCCTCACTCGTTAAAAGCGAGTGATAGCCACCTTAGGGAGGATAAGCACCAATCCAACACGTGTGACAGAACGCGCTTGTTAACACCGTGTAAATTGATTATTCGGAACAATCGAACGCTGCCTATGGTTTGTGTGCCTTCGTCCTTCCTCCAAGGTGTCTGTTTCCGCATGAAAGCGCGTGGGTGCCTCGAAGATGCCAGAGGGTGTCAGCGAGTGCCAGTGGAGTCAATGATCCGTTTTGTCATTGGTCCCTCGACGCTGTGTCTTCTTGCGCCGCCGTGCTCGCCATTGTTCTCGAAATATCAAACGCTATGGCTTTAAAAATTGGTCGTCTGCTTGAACGCCCAACTATCGGCTCCTCTAAGCTAGTCACCAATGCTCCTTAGCCGTTATCAGCAGGCTGACGGGCTGCCATTCCACGGACGATAAGGACGTCCACGCCTTAATAACATCTCTCTCTCTTTATTTTCGTGCTTTCCCTTCCTGACCTCTCTTTCCTCTTTGACGCCCGCCTGGTCACTTCGAGGATGAATGTACAATAGAATTCGTGTCACGAACGAGGTGTCTTGCTGTCTGTGTTGACTCGCGGCCGAGGCGAGGGCCTTCTTGCGCGCGGCCGCCTTCCTTTCAAGAGATAATGGCGGCGACAAAAGAGGGGATCGAGGCGAGTAATTCCCTGTGGTGAGGCCGCCTCATCTCCTTAGCTCCGAGCCTCTGTCATCACATCATCCGATCCTTCCCGTCTTAACACACGGCGGCGGAGCTTCACACACAGGCCAGGAGGGAATCTGGAGTCCTGAGCCTACTGATTTTATCTTCTGCGAATCGTCCTTCGTTCTGCATCGTCTCAGTAATTAAGTTTTCTTCGCCTAACGACTTGTTCGCATCAGTTGGCTCATTAGGTACAGGGACTCTGGCCTCGTAACCTGTCGGAGTTTCTCACAGGATAGATCCTCACTATAGAATGTATATATTTATACTAAGTTACTAATGTTTCTACAGTTACACAACCTCTCCCCATCCCGCCGACCATTCGCAATACAGGCGTCAACAAACGATGCAATAGAACTCGTGTTTAACAATGACCGTTAAAGCACGTTTCCATGATTATTTTCATTTTGAGATGTGTTACGCCCCTTTTCATCTCTGCGCTGATTGCAGAACATAAAATGACCTTAATGAGTCATAAGGCACAGACGCAAACGTGATAAAAGCCGAGCTAAGTTTTCAAATTATGATTTACATCTCATTCCAGACATCTCTGAGGGAGGAGGGGGAGAGGGGGAAAGGGAGGGGGTTATGTGCGAAGAATAAAGCCGAATGTTTAGACGGAGATTATTCTCACATTCTCTCCCTTCTTTTCTTCTTTTTTATCTCCTCTCTCCTTTTTTCTGCCTCCCAATTCTTTTCCCTCTGCCTTCCTCTCAGGTAAAAGAAGCACTTTACCCTTAGTTCTTGCAAAGTACTTTCGCCAAAAGGACGAAGAGTTGAAAGAAGGCGATTGCACATGCTGCACCCTGCAATTTCCACAGAATAGCTACCCTCCAAATCCGAAACATCTGCCCTGGTTCGTGGTGTTTGGTTTTTGTGATAGACCATACACGTGGCATAAAGTAAGTGATGGGCTGACTCGAAACTGACGGAAACCTTAGTCACGGTTTATTGATTTCATTATTTCCATTCTGTTTTCTCGTTCTTCTTTTCTTTTCTTTTTTTCTTTTTCTTTTTACTGTATTTATTATTACTTATTATCTCTCTGTGTATGTGTGTATATTTGTATGAATAAGCACACACACACACGCGCGCGCACACACACACACACACACACACACACACACACACACACACACACACACACACACGTACACCCACGCACACACGCACACACGCACACACATACATATATATGTGTGTGTGTCATAAGATCTCTTTTAATCTCATTCCCTCGCACTTCCCTGGCGAGGAAAAGATCAGAGACTAAATATCTTGTTTCTTTTGTTGCAGGTGAGTTGTTGTCTGAGCGTGATGACGTCACGGCTGTGGTGAGTACGGCCTCCACGACACGACACGTCCGCTGGTCACGAGGATGATAGTTGCAATTTGCAATAATTGATACCGTGTTTTTTTCTTCTTCTTTTTGATGTTAACGTTTTTGGGTTGATGTGTTTAGATGTCCTCGACTTCTGTGCGTGTGCGTTTATATGTATCTCTTGTTTTTCGTGAAATCTAATAATTAGACGCTGTTTCCTATTCTTTGGTGTATTGATATAAATAAATAGATAAATATATATATATATATATATATATATATATATATATATATATATATATATATATATATATATATATATATATATATGGGAGGGGTGGATGTGTGTGTATATACATTACATATGTATATATATATATATATATATATATTATATATATATATCATATATTTTATATGTTAATATATTATATATATATATATACATATACATATTTACATATACATATACATACACATACACATACACATACATACATACATACATACATACATACATACATACATACATACATACATATACAGTTTGTACATGTGATACTTTCTCCAGGTGCCTACATGTTTAGTAACATTTTTCGTGGCTTCCCTTTGGAGAATTGACTCTCCCTTCTCCCATAATTCCTTCTAATTCACGTTCCTCCTTAATCTTTTCTTGTTTTCTCCTTTTCTTTTTTGCTATGCTCTGATTTTTCCCCTACAGTCGTCATCTCTCTCTCTCTCTCTCTCTCTCTCTCTCTCTCTCTCTCTCTCTCGCTCTCTCTCTCTTCTCTCTCTCTCCTCTCCCTCTCTCTCTCTCTCTCTCTCTCTCTCGTCTCTCTCTCTCTCTCTCTCTCTCTCTCTCTCTCTCTCTCTCTCTCTCTCTCTCTCTCCCTCTCCCTCTCCTGCCCTCCCTCTCTACCTCCCTCTCGCTGCTCTCCTTCCTCCGAAGACGAGCGCGAGTCTCGTGTACGTAATGAACGGGCGAAAGATCCCCCCTCCCCTCTCTCTGTCCCGCCACGTAATACACTCTCGCTTGATTAACGCAAATAAAACGATATAATTTTATCGGCATTTGCATACGTCTTCCCTCTAGCATGAGCACAAGGTCTTTGCACGCGGAGGAGGGCAAGATAATGCAAGACTGCAGGCGGGGCTTTCCTTTGAATTAATGCAACATTTTTTTTTTTCTTTCCGGGCGATATAATCTCCCCGATTTCTTTCGCTCGAGAGTTACCTCAGCGATTTATCTATCGCGTCGGTGGGGGGATTTGCGTAAAGAGGTAACGGCTTTGATAGATAAGGAGAGCTGGCGTAGGAGGTTTACAAAGATGTTTGTTTGTTGGGTTTTCGTGGAAGTTGTTCTTGCGTCGGGAATTATTTGCATATAGGTATTTGTTTCGATAGATAAGTAGGTTTAGAGAGATGTTAGTTAGGTGGTAGTGGATGTTAGTATTTTATCGAATACCATTGGCACGTATGGTATTATTTTGGAAGGTAATATATTACGTTGTGCGAGTTCCCGACGGATGTCATTATTGAATACTGAGTTTGCCTTCGGTCCTTCTGCCTTTCGTGCTTTGGCGAGAGGGAAAATAAGCTAAAAAAAAATGCTAAGAAAGAAAGGGATGAGTGATTTAGGTAATACATATGTGAAGAGTGAGATAAAGGCAATTGGCGTGAAATAAAATTGGGAATAATATTACAGGCAATCAAGCCATGGATATAAAGCGACTTGTAGTTATTTTTAGTCTTGGGAAATACGTAATTATTTCTATTCCAGTTTAGCGTGATTTCCGGAGATATTCCAGACACGCGACGCACGCACATCTCGCTCCCGCCAAAACGCGCTCACACGCCTTCCAAGTGATGACGTCAAAGCAGGTCATCTCCCTTCCCCATCTTCCCATCCCTTTTTCGCCCCCTACCATACCCCTTTTTCATCCCCCCCTCCCACCTCCCCACCCCTCCTTATCCCCCTCCTTCCACCGCCATCCGCGGGTGACGGAAATGACGTCACTCCGCCACCCCGTCGTCTTTAAAAACGCGCCAGGTAATGTGGCAATCTCTTAGAAGGATTTCGTTGCGGCGGCTTCCAGTCTCGACGGGTTCATGAATCATTACGAGATTGAGTTCGGTGCATCTGTCTAAGTCCTGCGCTCTCGCTTTCTTTCTCTGTCTGCTTTCGGGGTGTAGCTCTCTCGCACTCTCTGTCTGCCTGTCTGTCTGTTTCTCGCTATCGTTTTCTCTCTGTCTCTGTCTCTCGGGTTCTCCTCCCTCCCTCCCTCCCTCCCTCTCCCTTCTTGCTATCGTTCTCTCTCTTTCTTGCTGTCGTTTCCTTTCTCTCTCTCTCTCTCTCTCTCTCTCTCTCTCTCTTCTCTCCCTCTCTCTCTCTCTCTCTCTCTCTCTCTCTCTCTCTCTCTCTCTCTCTCTCTCTTTCTCTCTTTCATTCGCTCTCTCTCTCTAGCTGACTGGCTGCCTATCTGTCTCTTATCTTATTATCTGTTTATGAAGCTATCTAGCTCTACAGCATAGTGCTGAGGTGATGTTTCGTAAACAATATGCCATACCTAGGTATCTTACATTCTTAAATTCGCTTTATTCGTTTTCTATGAAATCATAATGTTGTTTGATAACTTGTGCAATTTATTCCCATGGATTTAACAATCATTTTCTGGCCGGACATAAAATGCTAAGTAGCACGTTTACGGCAACGTTTTATTCGGGAAGTAAACCGTTTTCCTCGATTGAGGGACAGCGAGAATGTGACATCCAAAACTCGCGCTGATTTTAGTGCTGTGACGTATTTCGATGGTGTTGGGAGCACTCGGCCCCGACTAGCACAGGATTCCAAAACGGACGTGATAGTTTTCGGAAACGCGGGAAAAATGGTA
>NC_051388.1:15989918-15994918 GCF_015228065.2 Penaeus monodon
TGTCGCTGTCGTTCGCCCGTATCTCATTACAACCTGCTTGCATCTGTTTTGCCTCTTGCTGCTTGCACTCTTGGCACGAACGTCAGCCGCTTTGGGATGCCCCTTTACGTTTTTTTTTTTTTATATAACTTCTGAGCCTCTTATGTATCAGGCACTTTGTATGGTTTTATTACTGCTCAGGGCCAAGAAGTGCCACTCATTCACTCTCTCTCCCTTCTGATGTTGACATTTTGTCATTTTGTTACTAGTGCCAATATTAAAAATAGTGTAGGCAGTTAGGTAATGGATATTCCTTTTTGACTCCTATGTACCACAGGAGTTCGTTGCCTGACGACTGTAATTTCCCCGTCGCTTTCCTCGCCTCGACGCCTCCCGCCTTGAGGAGTTGGGGGGGGGGGGTAAGAGGGGGTTGAGAGAGGCCCATATAGGCTTAAGTATCTGTTTCCGTACATGGGGCGGAAAGGGCTAGAAGACGTGAGCCCCCCCCCCTCCCCCCATTCCCCCACCACACGAACTACTACCCCTATTCGCCAGGAACAATAGACAAGAGAGAGAGGGGAGGGGAGGAGGAGGGAGAAAATGTGGCTTTGTGTATTATGAATGTGGGGGAACTAGAGACCATTGTATACCGAGTCCATTAGACATTGAAGTGAACTGTCTTTCATTCGGAGCCCAAATACAAGGCGTTTTCTTGTCCGTTGTTACTGCTCCTGCTGGCGGTTAAGGCGGCGGAGGCAGTGGCTGAGCGCTGAAGGAAACGTCATCGTAAAATGCGACTTGAGTGTTTTAATCGCACTGCCAATGAGGTCCCGCGCGCTGATTAACGCAACGGAAACTTTCGGCTCGCACAAAAGAGGCTGCCGAACCTGACGCAGCAGAAGTGGAATTGGAAAAAGAACGGCGGACGCACGGGCTCGCTCATACGTACACGCACATGCATACGCGCGCACACACACACGCACGCACACATGCACGCACACACGCACGCACACATGCACGCACACACACACGCACGCACACACGCACACACGCACACACGCACACACGCACACACACACACACACACACACACACACACACACACACACACACACACACACACACACACACACACACACACACACACACACACACACACACACGCGCGCGCGGGCAGAATTCGGGTTGGGTTCGCCCTGACAGAAATTGCAGGACACGACTAACCACGGCTCGCTGGACACTCGCAGGACACTCGACGGAAATCCGAGATCGCTTAGCATAAGCTGAGGACACTCGATGGGGAGGGGGATTAGGGGGGAGGGGATCACGGATACCAGATACTCGTGGTGGGGGAGTGAGACCCCTTAACTGCAAGCACGTATAGAAGAAATTATTTTTCGATCGTATCCTGGATGTTTGTCATCCTTCCTTTCTTTGTCTCTCTACTTTGTATCTCTCAACTCGCGTTCTTTAAAACCAAATCGGTTTTTAATTTTGTTTAAGGGTCGTTCCATTCCTTTCATTTTCTTTATTGCATGATTGTAACCAAGGCTACTTTGTATTCGGCGGAGAAATTTACGGGCGGGAGGCAGTGCAAAACAAAATAATGTTAAATCGCGAAATTCAATCTCTAACTCAGCTCAGAATCGGCCCCAAAAGAAACCCTCAATACTTCTTACTATTTCCTCGGTTCCACGTTTTATGAGCCAATATCTGAGATTTAGTCGAGTTCATTCTTTGCCGCCGTTCCATTACCATATCGACAGCATTATGCCGAGCCTCTTAGTCGCGGCGGAGGGTACTTTAGTGGCCCCTGATTTGACGCGTATATTACCCATTTTCTTTGTACAAAAAAAGGCAGGAAAGGAAATTAAATTAACTGGTTGTGGCTGGCCAGGATACTCAAAGTGACGTTTTTCTTCTCTCTCTCTCTCTCTCTCTCTCTCTCTCTCTCTCTCTCTCTCTCTCTTCTCTCTCTTTCTCTCTCTTCTCTCTCTCTCTCTCTCTCTCTCTCTCTCTCTCTCTCTCTCTCTCTCTCTCTCTCCCTCTCTCTCTCTCTCTCTCTCTCTCTCTCTCTCTGTGTGTGTGTGTGTGTGTGTGTGTGTGTGTGTGTGTGTGCGTGTGTGTGTGAGCGCGCTTGCGTGCGTGCGTGTGTGTTTTATATGTATTTTGATCAGAGTCGCGTGATTATGCTGACACTCGGGGCTTTCTCCCAAAGTCGAACTGGAAATACATTTTAATGCCAGAGTCATGTGTTATTCTTTTATTTTCACCAATTCATGGTAATATTTTTTTAAGATGAAGTTGGTCAAAGCTTGATGTCAAAGCTTTCGTGTTTGTGCTTGTTTGTTTTGCCGGAATTCCTCTGCTTAATCCATCGGTGTTCGTTCGTTAAATCCTTGCTCTGTTAATGTCTAAATCCGACTCTAGTGAATTTTCTGGCGACATCCTCGAGGTTTTAAAGGAGTCTCTGTTACATCAGATGCTTGCGTGGATTTGGGGTAAACATCTACTCGAATCTGCTTTGTCTCGTTCGGGTGTCATAATCGACGTCGGTGCGCTGCCGCTGTCGGAACCGCACTACCGAGACAGAAAAATGGATATACAAAAATCACACGCGCTCTGGCGGTAGTTTACGAAAGTCGGCGTAGGACCGAGGATTTTATAAGAAATAGGAAAGGAGGGAAACTGTATCAAACGGGAAAAAAACCGGAAAAACTATCGGATAGACAAAAAAAAAAAAAAGGAAAACTACCAGAAACATAGGGAATTATCCTTTTTTCCCGAGATGATTTTAAAATTGCGAGAAAAGGAGGGGAAGGGAACTCAAAGGCGCAAGAAGGGGTGGGGTGTGGGGAGGGGGTATGTCTGGTGCTCCGCTCGCAGACAATACGCGTCGACCACAAACACACCGCGACGGACCATGAATCTGTTTAGCGAATGCATAAAGATGAGCTCGGACGGCCCCATCGCGGGCGTGAGAGCCTCGGCGACTCCTTTGTCCAACTGGCCCAGCAAAGCACGTCGCTCTGTTAAGATAAAAGAAATAAAAGGGATACGCGAAAAGTAGAAAAAGATAGAAAAAAAATATTCACCAGTCCCGGGGGATGATAGCGGTCGAACCACCGTCGGGACAGCAATTAAAAAAATAATTACAGTGATGATGATAATGCGGTTGTCATTATTATTGATGGCAATACTAATAATGATAATAACGATAATGGTAATAACAATTACAATGAAAGTAATTATAATAATAATGATGCTAATAACGATAATGATGATAATGATTATAATTTCGATATTAACGATAGTAACGATGTTGATAATGATGATAATGACATTGATAATAAGGAAAATCATTTTGGTAATAAGAACAACTACAATGACAATGATAGTAATGATAATAATAATAGTAATAATAATAATAATAGATAACAATGGTAGTAATAATACTGATAATGAAAACCTTCGTCGCTATAATCTAGCTCTGGTCAGATGCCCTTCCTGACGCTTTTAGGATTCCAACCCTTTCTCTTCTGAATCTTGTTGGTCTCTCTCTCTCTCTCTGTCTCTCTCTCTCTCTCTCTCTCTCTCTCTCTCTCTCTCTCTCTCTCTCTCTCTCTCTCTCGCTCTCTCTCTCTCTCTCTCTCTCTCTCTCGCTCTCTCTCTCTCTCTCTCTCTCTCTCTCTCTCTCTCTCTCTCTCTCTCTCTCTCTCTCTCTCTCTCTCTCGCTCACTCACTCACTCACTCACACACACACACACACACACACACACACACACACACACACACACACACACACACACACACACACACACACACACACACACACACACGCAAATGGTGACTTGACAGAACTAATTCCTCTCCCTCATGCCTGCTGCCTGCTAGCCCAGTGGTTAAGCAGTGGGCTCGCCCATGAGGATGGTTAAGCAGTGGGCTCGCCCATGAGGATGGTTAAGCAGTGGGCTCGCCCATGAGGATGGTTAAGCAGTGGGCTCGCCCATGAGGATGGTTAAGCAGTGGGCTCGCCCATGAGGATGGTTAAGCAGTGGGCTCGCCCATGAGGATGGTTAAGCAGTGGGCTCGCCCATGAGGATGGTTAAGCAGTGGGCTCGCCCATGAGGATGGTTAAGCAGTGGGCTCGCCCATGAGGATGGTTAAGCAGTGGGCTCGCCCATGAGGAGTGCACCGCCATTTACGGAGATCGCCCCCGTGGTGATGGCGGTGTCTGCGCGGCGCTCACCGGCACACCGGAGGACCTGCGGCACCGGTGAAACGCATTTGCTTTCCGGGCCGTTGGTTTTTAGAGCTGCGTTGGATTTTTATATACAAATGTATGCAGGTTTTATGCGCTTTTATTTTTTTGGTGGGTGCGTTTATCTGGAGTTGTTTATTGAAATTTACATACGATTTTTTTTAACATACGTTTTTTTTTTATTTGTCAATGAGTTCGAAGTAGAATACGTTACTAAGTTGTTTGTGCGTGCGCATGTAAGAAGTAAATAGCCAGGTACATCCAGGTACATGGTACAAACGGCGCCATGCACTCCCGCATGGCGAAAAGTGAATTTCTCCGTCAGAGCGCCGTCCTTCATTCCTAATATACGATTCTCTTCCAGTAACGCCGTCGAGCGGAGTCAAGTTTTACAGCCGGTTCTTGGAAGCACTTGAGGTCGATTCAGAGAAATGATACAAATTAAATAGATGTGTGCAATGTCTATGTATATACTCTAAATCCCACCTTTCTCGGTAATATGTCGATAGAAGGAACCAGAGTCAGAGAGGAGTCCGTTTAGTTTCTTTGCATACGATCAAATCTCCATTCATACTAATGAAGTCTTATCCGATACATTGCAAGCTGCAGTTACTGTGCATAAAATCATCTTTATCGCAGCTCATTATACTCAGCATTAGACCAAAAACAAAATACTAAAGAGCAGACCTCCCGCACCCCCCCCCTTCCCCTCTACTCTTACACGGGTCAGCGTTGTGTTTGTCTTTCTTTTTATTCTTCG
>NC_051388.1:16004918-16019918 GCF_015228065.2 Penaeus monodon
TGTTAGACAGGTACTTGAGTTCCAAAAGAATCAAACCGGAGAAAAAGTGTAAGGATTCTTTTATACGATAACGCAGCGCTCGGCGCTGTGTATTTCCACGCAAGAGCCCCCTTCGCCAGGAAGCCTCTGCCCATTGAGGTAACAAGTGGTTTAGTTCACCATGACGGAAATATAGACACAGATGCTTTAGTGAATACTCTAGATGTGGTTATACAGTGAAACGAATAAATGGTGAAAGCCGTCGGTAAAAAATCGTAACAACAAAAGAAAATGGTGATAATATATGATGACGCAATCAAAAAAAGCAAAATGTTAACTATATACAATAGAAATAAAATCCCTTTAAGTTTAGTGAAAACAGCTCATAAAACCCTTCCATCTGTTAAAGCTGTACGAAGTTTGAAATTCAACATTACCTCAGTTTTACAGAAAACGTCTATTACAAGTCGATAAATTCGTGAACAGCGTACCGCAGAATTCATTGTCCAGCGCAGGCGCACACGACGCGACGGTATAATCACAAAATAATAGTAATGTTATCTATTTCCAGGAATCTTTTACTACCATCGCCATTGTAGGAACAGCACTCTGGAATAATGGATATTATTCCTGTGTAAATACGGTAATGACGCGGTTGCTGTTGACCGACGCTAAGAAAAATCCCTCATAAATTTGCTGGAAAATAAAAAACGACCTTTAATACCATCGTCTGCACAGTTACCCTGCTTTCTCTCGGGGTCTCTAACGATTCAATATATATATATATATATATATATATATATATATATATATATATATATATATATATATATATATATATATATGTGTGTGTGTGTGTGTATGTGTATGTGTATGTGTATGTGTATGTGTATGTGTATGTGTATGTGTATGTGTATGTGTATGTGTGTGTGTGTGTGTGTGTGTGTGTGTGTGTGTGTGTGTTTGTGTGTGTGCTCCCGCGCGCGTGCATGCGTGCGTGTGCGCGTGCGTGTGTGTGTGTATGTGTATGTGTATCAAGAGATAAATCCCCAATTTCCGATTACACGAAAGATAAAAATTGAAGTCTGTTTTCTCTCGGCCTTTCTGCCTGCGCTGGAAAAGCAAGGCCAGCGACTGAGCCAGGTAATATTCTTCCCAGAGGTCCGAATTGAATAGCTCTGAATAGATTCATGCATGCCATACATACTAAACTATGAGGATGAATTTCTTGGGGATCTTGTGCCCGCAACTAATCTATAGAATGTTTCATAAACTCGGGCCACGGCATTCAAACCTAGAAGTTGCTCTTGTGTGACTGCTTAAATCTGATATCCAGAGTAAGCTGGTAACCTGGATTCACGTGTATCTCGTATAGAGAACATTGACAGGGGTAAAAAGTTCTTAATCTAAAAGTCAACTTTTTATGCCGAGGGGGTAATAATGAATGAAATCATCAAGGTCAGTATGCAAGGCAAACCGTGGAGACAGACCGTGGTATACTTCTAATAACGAGAACTTGCTTAATCTTATGGGCTCTCAAAGGCCTGGGAACTGTAGCATAAAGTATTACGACCGGCGTATACATGGAAATATTAACCTGCGGATCGCGTAAGACAAGACGAAGGTGATATGAAGTTGTAGGAGCGACTTTGACACCGGCATTTCAACGGAAAGTGCAATTTGGAAGGAGTTAAGTATCACCTCAATGGCGCGGGGAGCTGTGCAGACACCAACACGCTATATTTCAAAGTGGCATGTGATTTTAGGCTTTCATGACGCCTGACAAGAGATACAAATAACAATTTCTCTCTTTTTTCTTATCCCGTTGATTAGAAAAGTCTCACCCCATGTTCTAAACTTACGTTGCAATCTACGAGCCGAACTGCATAAACCAAAGCTGCAATCGAGTTTCCCGGGATTAAGTAACCGAAGGAGAATGCGCCGCGGCCGATTTCATCCGCGCACTGCATACTAATAGACGAAGCTCGGCCGTCTTGACGACTGAACCCGAGCGGCAGCGTCGGAAAGAAATCCAGGCGACGGCCTAACAGATGGAATTATAGATGACGGCATGTTTAGCGGATATGAACTTTAGCGGATATAAAAATGATTTATGTTATTTTAGGATTTTTTTTTAATGTGTTTGGATTAAAAGTCGGGATCAATTTGTTCTCTTCCCATTAGACATCCAAAAGTCTCCGATGCAATTAGAGTGTTACGTTTATGTGAATAAGGCGTGCAACGTAAGGTTATATCGCATATCAAAGTAGCTGTAACTTGACCTTTGCAGAAAGTGCACCTTTAGTCTCAAAATGAAAACTGCACGCGCTACAGAATTGGTAATTACGTTAATTGTATGCGTTTTTGGGCGTGTGTGGGTCGGCGAGAGCGTGTGCAAACGTATGTATGTACAGTTTGTGATGATATTAAATCGAGAAAAAAATAATGGGAGAAATGCCTTGCCTCCTGCTCTGAGTACTTTTGTCGATGATTTGTTAAACACCAGGCTATAAGCGTTACACTAATCCCTCCAAAAACTAGTAACTTTTTCGGATAAATAAAGCATCTGACATGAGAGGAGTTACCGATTGATAGGCAGTGTATGAATATAACGTGTGTGTGTGTGTGTGTGTGTGTGTGTGTGTGTGTGTGTGTGTGTGTGTGTGTGTGTGTGTGTGTGTGTGTGTGTTCGTGCGTGCGTGCGTGCGTGCGTGTGTGCGTGTGTGTATGTATAGATAGCTAGATAGATATGATAAATACAACAAAATAAACATTTCTAAGACTGGTCTCAGGGGAAAAAACAAAAAACAAAAAAGCACCGGAACCTTTCTCCCTCCCAACCCTCCATAAAGCCTCAATTTAACCCAGATCTCTCGTCAAACCCGCCCTTTCCTCTCACTCCCTCCCCCCTCCCTCCCCTCCCCCCTCCCCCACACCCACCTTTCCATCCCAACCCCACAATCCTCAGCCGGGAGTCTCCCCCTCACCCCCTCCCTCACCCCCTCCCTCACCCCTCTGCCCTTGCCTGTGTGACGGTGTTACTGAAATAAATCCGCGAGAATGTCGTTTGTCTATGTAAGGGAAGACAGCAGCGACAGGAGCAGACGGGCGCGCGGAGGCCGACAGGAGAGTGAGGGAGAAGGAGGGAGAGAGGGAGGGAGAAAAGGAAAGATGGAACGAGGGAGGCAGGGAAAGAGGGAAGGAGAAAAAGGAGGGGGTAGGAGGAAAGGAGGGGGGGAATGAGAGAGAGAGAGAGAGAGAGAGAGAGAGAGAGAGAGAGAGAGAGAGAGAGAGAGAGAGAGAGAGAGAGAGAGAGAGAGAGAGAGAGAGAGAGAGTTGAGAGAGAGAGAGAGAGAGAGAGAGAAACAGACTTCGAGGACGTCTGTTGAAAGGTGAGGGCGACAGGTGTGATGGGAAGAAGACACACAGTCACATAGGCATATCAAGCATACAGGCAGACAGACACAGATAAATACAGACAGACAGACAGACTGCTCGCCGTGTAGCATTCTAATTCGGAGAGGAGATAGAGTAGGTGGAGAGGAAATTGGAAGTGGGAGAGGAGGCGGGTGCAGCGGCGGCGGCGGCGGCGGCGGCGGCGGCGGCGGCGGCGGGACGGTCGGTGGCTCGTAGCGATATTGGCTCTGATTTGACGCGCCGGGAATTCATTTAGGCTCTAATCGTATGCGGAGCTTTTTAATACGTGCTTGCGCTTTTTTTTACGGGTGGGGGATGGAGGGGGGGAGGCGAGGAGGAACTTTGATGCTGGGAAAAGGTGTCGGATTCGGGCTGGCCATGGGGGGTCTTTTTAAACGGCGGGTTGTGTTCTAGGCCCCTGGGAGAAGGAATAAACCGTGGGTAAATACGTGGCAAATGAAAATAATAATAACTTGTAATCATATTTGTTGCATATGTATATACATAAATTGATTAGTAAATGGATAAACAACTACATATACATATATATACACATACATATAATATTATATATATATATATATATATATATATATATATATATATATATATATATATATATATGAATACACATATAACAATGCTTGCACTTCTATATATTCATAATAAAATAAACGTAAAATGCAGACTCAGACATTACGTAAATATGCTTGCATATAAAAGGAACTTGACGCGAACCCCGTGTGAACCGCAGCGCATTCCGGGTGACTTCCGCCGTGCGCAAGAGCCGGCGAAGCGCACAAAGGCCAAGAAGGAGCATAAAAGGCACGGGGCGGATGATTAATCGCCGAACACCTTTTATGGCAACACTTAGGGCAGCGCAGCCTCAACAGCGTCCGACGAAAGCTGATCCTTCCCCCCCCCCCCCCCTCCTTCCCGCCGCTCAGAAACGGCCACTTACACGCGGAAATCCCTCTTTTCTTCTGCTGTTGCAATTTTCTTTTTTCGCCGCTGTTGCTGTGGTTGTTATCTTTATCGGCATCATCTCTTGCTGTCGGGGTTTCCTTTTCCGAAGTTCGGGGCTTCCAAGTTCGCTCGTCCATCACTCAAGGTGTATCATAACAAGAGCGGAGAATAATGCTTGTGTCTGCCCGTAACGTGTTATCTTTGTTATCACTTGCTCACTGACGAGGGGGCAGGAGGCGGGGAAGAGGAGAGAATGGAAAAAGTCTTCGCGTTTCTTCTCTTTTTCCTGTTTTTCCTCTTTGCTGGGGGGGGGGCGAGGGGGGGAAAGGTTGTCCGCAGAAAAATCATTATCTAAAAATTGGCCAGGCGCAAATAATCAACATTCTTGTGATTTAAGGTAACTTTTAAATTACTGTTGCTCTTTTTAGAGATGTTAGGAACTTGTGTGTGAAAGTTGGACACTTTTTTCATGAATGAGTGGTTAGGAAAGCCAGTGTTGCCAAGGAGGGGGAGACCACTTGTGTTTCCTGGAGAGCTAGTGTTGCAAAGGACCGACTTTTGGTGTTGCAAAGGAAAGTTTCGTTGTTGCAGAAGAGAATTTAAAGATGTGTGTACTATTTTTTATTTTTATTTATTTATTTTCTTAAGTTTTTGATGGCGATACGGATTCCTTTCTCTTTTTCTTTCCTTTCGGAGAAAAAGAGAGAAAGATCTTGGAAACTGATTTCATTTTCCTTCTCTCTTCTTTTCCTCTCGCCCAGCTGGAAGGTTCTGGAATCCCCTCGATGTGATATCCTGGCTGTTTGTGTAATTACCCTTGTTCGTGTCCTTTTAATGTATTTCCAGTTATTGTTATTGATGCATATTCCCTCGTTCATCGCATTTCTTCCTTTCCGTAGTTTATCAGTTCCTATGCTGCTTCCTTCATTCTCCGTCGAAAGTTCATAGAAAACATTTTCCGAACTCGGTCTTCATCGTTTTATTATTTATTTCTGAGTCCAACTTTTCCTTCGCGTCTTGAAATTGAGTCAAGTTGTGAAATAAATATTTGCAGATATGAGTACTGCGTGTGTTCTGCTTTCATTTTATTTTTCTCGTTTTTTTTTTTTAAATTCTGTTTTCGTGTACATTTTCTGTTATCCAGGTAGATCGACGGGCGCAATTGGATGGTTGCAAATAGTGGAAAATTACTTTCCCGTATATCCAAAAAGGCCGTCGTATCAGTTTGTAGTTGTCTTTCCTCAAAATATGTGATATGAAATAGCTAGAATATTGCTATTACTTATATATATATATATATATATATATATATATATATATATATATATATATATATATATATTTCTCTCTCTCTCTCTCTCTCTCTCTCTCTCTCTCTCTCTCTCTCTCTCTCTCTCTCTCTCTCTCTCTCTCTCTCTCTTCTTCCTTTTACGGACGCCATTAATAGCAAAGTCTAGAACTGGCCCTGATGAATTAAAGAAAATGGGCGAAAGTCGACTTCTTTGGGGCAGAGTGAGAAGAAAACAAGATGTACTTAGCCGAGCGAAACGAAAAGGTCTAAAAAGAGAGGAGATTTATCGGAAAGGAATAGACTGATCAATGGGAGACCGGAGATTAAGGGACTAAACAAGACGGATAAAAACCAGCCCAAGAGATGCGGCGATTAATCATAGGCTTGTGGGAAATTGTTCATGTGTTATTCTTTTGCTTTCCTTTCCTCTCTGATTTATTGTCTTCTCCCTGTTCTTCCATTTTTTTTATGATAGGTTGTATTTTGTCTTGTTTTTCTATCTGGCAAGTTATTTATTCGTATATATAAAATTTATACTGTGCCTTGATGTATTTATATTAATATCCATTTATTTAGGCCTTACCTCGCCCGCCTGCCCATCAATACGTATCTGACACAAACGGAAATATGATACAAATGCGATACACAAAAAGGCCATCAATTCATTGCTGAACGTTATACAATGACCAACAGAAAATCAAGCCTTGTCATGTAAACTACATAGACTGATACTGATATACGATTTCCGAATTGCCGACGTGGAGAAAGCAGCGGCGACGGGGAAATGGTTGCGTTGTGGTTTGCAAAGGAAGCAAATCATGATTTCTTGCAAGATGTCGATCACATCTTGCAGCGACACTGAGTGCTCGAAATTATATGGCGGGAGAATTGGTTCGGGAAATCATATATTGTGTATGGATGTGTCTGTTTATATGTATTGGAATACAGGTACTGTGTGTGTTTCTTTGTTTAAACGTGTGTGTGTCTATGCCTCTATCTCGGGGTCTCTGTATCTGTGTGTTTCTGTCTGTCGCTCTGTTGGTCTGTCTGCGTATGTAATCTCTGTTTATCTGTGTGTATATATGCATGTAATTGTACTTAGTACATATAATAGGTAACATATATAAAATCCAGATATATGAAGAGATAGAAAATGCCTTACCCAGAGAAGTCTCCTCCCACACACGCCTACGTACTCTGCATCCACGTAGTTCCATCCTTGTCCAGCCTTGTTCAGCCTCGCCTTGAACAAACGCTTCTCTCGCGTGGAACTCGCCCTTCCAGCGCCTCTCGAGGCTTCATCTTTCTTGGAAGTTTCTTGAATCTTCTGGAAGTTGCTTTAATCACCTACTGTCGGCTAGCCTCTTTTAGAAAACTCGTTATCGCTGCGTTGTAGTTTTTTTCTGTTCTTTTTTGTTTTTATTTGGATTTATGTCCGAGTTATTTTCATTACACGAAGAGTGAGACGTATGGGAAGAACGTGGACCCGTGGACGGCACCGAACATAAAAATAATTCATGACAGAGGCCGAGCTGCAGTCGCAGAGCTGCTTGGATTCCGTAACAACCTCGTTTTCCAGTCGTTGTAAGGGTGGAATGGTCGGATTTTCAGCTATAATTTCGCTCTTGTGGATAATTTTGCGCTGGAGAAGAGAGGAAGCGGTATGTATAAAACTAATATGGAAATGTATTACATGTGGTTTTATGAATATAAATTACTCAGCTTTATATATGCATGCATGCATATTATCTCAGACATAATTAAATCTGAAACATATATGAAAACAATAACTTAGGTAATATGAAAAAAGCGCCAGACACTCGCACATACCTGCTCTGTGATGCGCAGGAAAATCAGTGAAAAAAAAATAGTGTGTGTGTCAGAAGTTGCCTCAGAATCTCGCTTCGCTGTGATCCCTCGAGATGCCGGCGATACAGGAACCGATCCGACCCCGTGGCCCTCCCTGCCCCTGCCCTACCCTCTGCCCTCATGGCCCCTTCTCCCTTGCCCCGTTCGCCCTTTTCCCTCTTCCCGCCCTCCCCTTAAACCCACGCCTCTTCCCCCCCACCCTCACTCCCTCCCTTCTCTCCCTCTCCCTCACTCCCTCCCCTCTCTCCCTCTCCCTCCCCTCTCTCCCTCTCCCTCTCCCTCCCTCCCTCTCTATCTTTCTCCCCAAATCCCATACGCTTTTCTCTCTCCCTTTCTCCCTCCCCCATCCTCTCCATCTCCCTACTTCCTCCCTGCTTCATCTCCTCTCTGTCCTTCCCACTCTCTTACCTCATCCCTTTTTTTCTCCAGGTCTTCGTCCTTCTCCGTTTTCCTCCTTTTCGTCTGATTCCCATACTGCTTCTTTCCACCCTTATTCCTTGATTCTTTCCCGCCTCCATCTTAACCCCCCCCCCCTTCCTTTTTCTTTCCCTTTTCTATCAATCCCCCCTTCATTCTCCATTTTCCTTATTCCCCACCTTTTTCTCTCTCGACCCCAGCTATTCTTTCCCTTCTTTTCACTTCCTTTCATCATTTTTCTCTCTCGACTTCCCTCTCACTTTCTCCCTTTCCCTCTACTCCCCCCACCCCTTATCTCCCTGTCCTCCCTCCCCCCTCTCCCCTTCCTTCCTTTATTATCCCTGAATCCCAACCCTCGTCTTCCCTCCTCTCCCCCCCCCTCCCTTCCCTTCCCTTCCCCCTCGTCCCTCGACGCCCTCCCCCGCCCCTCTTTCAAGATTCCTAAACACCACAGCTTTCATAATGATAAGGCTTAAGACATCCTCGAGGAAAGAGGATTTGTGAAAGACGAGCCTCTTCACCGCCCTCTTCGCGCTCGCCTGCCGCCGTGTGGCAGCCAGGTCGCAGTGATGCATGCACGCACGCACGCGCGCGCACACACACACGCACGTACGCGCACACACACACGCACGTACGCGCACACACACACGCACCTACGCGCCCACACACACGCACGCACGCGCACACACACACACACACACACACACACACACACACACACACACACACACACACATACATACATACATACATACATACATACATACATACATACATACATACACACACACACACACACACACACACACACACACACACACACACACACACACACACACACACACACACACACAAGAGAGAGAGAGAGAGAGAGAGAGAGAGAGAGAGAGAGAGAGAGAGAGAGAGAGAGAGAGAGAGAGAGAGAGAGAGAGAAGAATTAGACGAATATAGAACATATTGAGCGGAGGAGGACGAGGAAGGAAAAACACCTCAGAGCGCTGCCCGACGCCACCTTAATGAAAAGATCAAAAGTTAATGCTGCGTCCTGTTATACGTCGAGCTAGATGGAAATCAGCGGCACGCGACATGCGTTAAGAATAAAAAAGAGGAAGCGCTAGTTCTGGGGGGGAGGGGGTAATCCGTGCCTGGTCAGGAGTCAAAGGTGAGCTAAATCGGATGCAAATAGTTCAGGCGAAATGAGCGTGGCTGTTCTGAAGACTCGCATCGCTCATTCAAGTCACCCATCAGCCTGCCTCATCAAGCGCGGCCTTCCCTTCGCCGCTACCAGATGTTTTACGCAGGAAGGTGCCAAGCAGTTTGAGAGCGGGGAGTGGGGGAGGCGATCTATTTTCCTCGGGGTGAAGGAGGAGGGGCAAGGGTGAGGGACGCGTGTCACCGGATGGGAGTGATTGGCGAAGTGTGTTTCAGTGCGCGAGAAAAGTCTCTGGCACCACTGACGGACTTCTACATGGGAGTAACTGGAAATCCTTGCAGAAATTCGACAGGCAGCAGGGAAGCGTAAGTGAGAACAATATAGAAGTATCTGTTGTAACAGTAGTAGCTATCTCAACGCGACAGCAGATCTCTGACATCGCACTTTAAGATGTATCGCCAGCACGAGTACCTCCACTTTATAGCGACCGCTAAGAATAGCGGGGATCGCTCGCCTGCTGTCCTGCATCACCAATGCGAACGTGTCTGGGAGGGAAGAGAAAGGGGAGCCAAGGCAAACGGAGAAGGGGAACGCAAGGGAAAGGAGGAGGGTAAAGATTTGGAGAAAAAAAGAAAATAAAAACACCGCAAGAGAAAAGCCATGTGTATATATAATAGCGAGAGGAATGTGCCAAGACGCCGACGCTGAGGGCGAGCGTTTATCTGGTGACCTTGTCCTGGGCGCGAAGGAGGCGCAGCACCTCCGGGCGCGCGGGCGGCGGACGGCGTCGTCCATCATCGCTCCGGCGGCCCTGCTTGGTATGCAAGGCCCTTGCCCGGCGTCCCTTCTCGCTCTCCTCGCGGCCAAAGGCTCCACACAATGGGTCTTACTCTCTTACGGGAAGCCTTTGCGTTGCATGCCAGTTGTTTTATCACATCAAAAGAGTCGCGGGCCCCAGACACTCCCTTTGCGACGCGCGGTCCCTCGGGTGAGCTTTCACGCTGTGCGCCATTGTTGACAGCCCCTGGTGTTGACGTCATTCACTCTGTTCTCGCTACATGCTCTCTCTTTGATGCATTCGCTGTTGTTATTGACGTTACATTTTAGCTGCGTATAATCGCCATTACCTGATTTTGAGCCGAAATTTCTTTGCGGCGACAAAAGCAAAACTGTTACGGCACCGCTCTTTGCCCTTTTCTTCTCCCTCTTGCGTCTTTTCTCTTTCGTCCCTTCCTCAAGCCATTCATCTGCTCATCTACTCGCCATCTACCAACCATTTTTCTCCGTCTTTCACTCCGTTACGTCTCTCACGCCCCTCCCCCCCCTCTCCCTCACACACACACCTACCCCTCCCCCTCATCGCCCCCCCCCCCCCACACACACACCGCACTTACCGCTCTCTTCTCCCTCTCTTCATCCCTCTCCCTCGACTTGTTTTTAACTCGGTCTTTTTTTAATTGGTTTAATTGTCCCGGCGTGGCGGGGTAGCGTCTTGATCTTATTGGGAGTGACAGGAAGACGCCCAGGAGAGGGAGGTGGATGGGGTGGGGGCGGGAGTCGGCTGAGGAGTATCTTAGCCAGGTGAGAGAGTAACCAACTCTGTCCTCTCTTTCTCCCACTCCCCCGTCTCCTTCCTTCAATGATTTCTTTCCCGGTCTCCCTCTCTTCCCCTCCCCGCGTTCTCTTCCTTGCTTTCCTTCCATTTCTCCCCACTCCTCCCTTATCCCCCTTCCTCTCTCCTCGAACCGCCCTTTCTTTCTTCCTTCCCCCTCCCAAAGTCGATTCACCCCCCCCCCCTCCCCAGCTTATCCGAGGTCGCAAAGATGGCAACCGATTTGTAAGACATTGGACTCCAAATTGGCTCTCGGTAACAAAAGAAGAAGACAAAAAAAATCAAACAAACAAACAGAAATCAGAAAAAAAAAATGCTGAAGAAATAAACGACATTTTTTGTCTAACTTTTTCTTTTACTTCGTCCTCACATTTTTTCCCTCTCTCTCTCTCTCTCTCTCTCTCTCTCTCTCTCTCTCTCTCTCTCTCTCTCTCTCTCTCCTCTCTCCTCTCTCTCTCTCTCCTCTCTCTCTCTCTCTCTCCTCTCCTCTCTTCTCTCTCTCTCTCTCTCTCTCTCTCTCTTCTCTCTCTCTCTCTCTCTCTCTCCTCTCTCTCTTCTCTTCTCTCTCTCTCTCTCTTCTCTCTCTCTCTCTCTCTCTCTCTCTCTCTCTCTCTCTCTATCTCTGTGTGCGTTCGTGCGTGTGCGCGCGCGTGTTCTTTTTCTCTTTTTTTTTGTCGTTTATCCGAAAACCGATTAATTCCCAGCCGTGACTTCCTCGCAAAGTTGGTCTGACTGAAGGTCGAAAGAACGAGGGAGAGAAAAAATGAAAGAAAGAGAATTAGCGACTCCTGATTGTGACATTTTCAGAACTTCAGTAGATGGATGTCACGGCCGCTTCGCTGTATTACCTACCACGCGGAAAAAGAGAATTAAATAAATAGAAAGGAGATAAAAAAGCAACGTGATAGGAACAAAAAAAGAAAAGAAAAGAAAAGGGATAAACGTATGTAAATATTTTAGAAAAAAAGAGAGAAATATAATGCAAAAGTAGATGAAGAAAGAAAGAAAGAAAGAAATTCATAAATGTTAGAGCAAAGCGAGAAACAAAAAAAAGAAACGTCAAGAAAGAGAAAACAAACAAAAAAGAAAAGTAAAATGTGAAACGCAGATGTTTTGCAGAGAATGCAAGAGAAACAAACAAAAAAAGTAAGTAGACATGTTGCGGAGCGAACGCCAGACAAACAAATAAACAAAAACAAAGACAAAAAAAGAAGAAGGTAATCAGGCGCAGATGTTTTACTGGGAATGCGAGAGAGGCGGAATGCGGCGCCCCTGTCAACCGCCCCCTTCCCTGCCTCGCCCTGCAGCCCTGCCGTGCCTTTGTGTCACGTGCCATTTCCCTGCCTTGCTCCTGACACCCCCCCCCCCCGTCATGCCCCCAGACCTCCCTTTCGACGCGCCTTTCCAGTTATGTCAGCTGGACATGATGTCAACCTTTCATTATTAGTTGTTATACCAAGTAACCCTCTTTAACACTGCACATACACATACATATATACATATATATATATATATATATATATATATATATAATATATATATATATATATATATAATATATATATATATATATATATATATACATATATATATATATATATACATATATATATATATACATATATTATATATATATATATATATATATATATATATATGTATATATATATATATATATATATATATATATATATATATATATATATATATATATATATATATATATATGTGTGTGTGTGTGTGTGTGTGTGTGTGTGTGTGTGTGTGTATCGTATGCATGCTGCATGCATACGCAAACACACACATCCTCATATACTAGTGATATCCTAAGCTTCTCCTTTTCGACTCCGTCACATTTATCGTATCATTTAAGCTTTACTAAAATCGCCTTAACTGATCCTGTTGCTAAACCGAGCGCCGCCGCATCAGAAAGTTCAGCGTTACAAGCATCTCTATCTACAAACGGGATTAAGGTGCTATAAAAATGACTGATCATTTTGTTTGGCAATATCGTTTTTGCAGTTATGAACGGTGATTACGTTTTTGTTTTTAATTTTTATGACGTAATTAGCATGGTTATCGCAAATGCTCTTACTGTTATTATCATCATCGGACATTATATTAGTTCTATATTTTAATGACAGGTACACCCTTTAATTTTTTTTATGTAATAATATACTCCACAGGTCATTAACAGTAATTGCTTCACCATTTGCATTTTGTAAACCATGCCATATGTATTTATTTACGTGATGCCATGCCGTTGCAGTGTGCACTCACTACTGTTGTAGTGAACTTAATTGTAATGATAATGATGATACAACTAATGATATAAATAGTAATTTTTTCAACTGTTATTTTTAATTATCATTATTGTTATTATTATCATCATTGTTGTTATTATTATTATTATTGTTGTTGCTGTTATTGTTGTTATTATTATTATTATTTTTTATAGTGTTATTGTTGACATTATTATTATCATTATCTTTGTTATTATAATAATAATAATAATAATAATAATTATTATTATTATTATTATTAATGCTGCTGTTATAGTTATTTGTTTATTATCATCATCATCATCATCATCATCTCATCATCATCATCATCATCATCGACATTGCTGCATCATAATCCCCGCCGCCGCAGTTCCTCCTGATGACAATCGCAGTCGAATCCCGGACACTCAGAGCTCACCAGGAGGCGCCTTCGCCCTCCGTCGCCGCCTCCGGCTCTCCGTCTTGAGTCCTCTCTCCTCCTCCTACTTCCGCGGGAGGGCTTCGGGTAATCACTAACCGGCAACTCAGGAAGGCGGTATGAGCTGATCTTTTTAGTTGTTTGTCTTGTTGCCTCTGCCGACACGCCGAAAAAGTTTCGCCGAAATTAATGACTGCCTCACCTTAACGACTTTTCCTCTCACAGTAATGACTTTTCTCTCACTAATAACTTTCTATAACACACTAATGTCTCGCAGTTTTCTGACGTATATGATTTAGTTTTTTTTTCTCTCTATTTTTTTTTGGGGGGGTGGGGGGAGGAGGGAGTTACGTAGATTTGTTTCGTGTTTTTCCTTCCTTTAATTGTTATGTTATGTTTTTTTTTTCTTGTACAGGGGGTTAAGGACGGGTAGAGGGATAGAGCTCCCCCACCCCACCCCCTCCAGAAAACGGTGTATAGTTTCCAAACTTTTCATAAAAATAGAAATGTTATGAAGGTGTTTCTTCTGTTGTGTTTTTTTTTCCTTTCTTTCTTTCTTTCTTTCTTTTTTTTTTGCTCCATTGCTGTTCATCATCCTTTTTTTACCTTTTTTTTTAAGCGTCAAAATTGTTAGGGTCATTTTGGGCAGCCGCTGTTTGGAACAGTAAACATTTTCACTTGTAATATCTTTTTTCCTTCTCGTTCACTACCCTTTCATCTCTATTCATCTCTTTCTTTATCTGTACATTTCTGTCTCTTTCTCCCCCCCCCCCCTCTCTCTCTCTCTCTCTCTCTCTCTCTCTCTCTCTCTCTCTCTCTCTCTCTCTCTCTCCTCCCCTCTCCCTCTCCCTCCCTCTTCCTCCCTCTCCCCCTCCCTTTCCCTCCCTCCCTCCCTCTTTCTCGCCCCCGTCTCCTCCCTCAGTATGTCTCCCCTGCCAGCACCGCACATAATTAATATATTCTCACTCATTAGCTGTGCAAATTAAAATCGTATGTAAGGGCGAAGTCAAGTGCCATCAGGACATTGAAATCGGGAAATGACAAGTAGATTCTTGGGTTAATTGAACTTTTGGACAATATGTATAAATGGCTCACACGCACACGGGCGTACACACAAACACTTACAGTCACTAGCACATACGCACATAATTTATATGTAAATATACATGTATGCATGTATGCATACATACAAACATACATAATGCAGACGCGCGCGCAGAATATATATAATATATATATATATATATATATATATATATATATATATATATATATATATTATATATATATACTACATATACATATTATATATATGTACACACACACACACACACACACACACACACACACACACACACACACACACACACACCACACACACACACACACACACACACATGTGTATGTATATATATATATATATATATATATATATATATATATATATATATATATATATATATATATATATATATATATATATACACACACACGTGTGTGCGTGCGTGTGTGTGTGTGTGTGTGCGTGTGTGTGTGTGTGTGTGTGTGTGTGTGTGTGTGTGTGTGTGTGTGTGTACATATATATAATATGTATAT
>NC_051388.1:16027418-16029918 GCF_015228065.2 Penaeus monodon
ATAAATCACGTCTCATTAACAATCTTAGAATAGTGTCTATTTTCTTTACCAGGTTCTTCATTTTCTCCTTCTTCTTCATCTTCATCTTCTTCTTACTTTTTCCTCTTCATCTACATCTTCATCTTCTCCTTTGCGCGTGTACTTTACCGTTCATTGTGTCTGCAAGTGTGAATGTTTTTGTGTATGTTGTTTCTGTGTATGTCTATTACATGCGTGTGCGCTTCCGTGTGTGTGTGTATGTGTGTGTGTGTGTTTATGTGTTTGTGTGTTTGTGTACGTCTGTGTAAGCATGTGCGCGCCTCGTGTGCTTGGTGCAATAAGCCTCCCCGAAGTGAATATTTGCACGCATCTCCACGTACGGATGCGCAATCCCATATGCAGTTGAGCTCGTTGGCATGTCTGGACGCCCACCGACCAGCCTGGACCTTGAACCTGCAACACTGCAACAGCATCTTCACCTCCAACGAGATGTGAAGATATCTCGGATTGCGCTCACGCAGTTCGTTTATTTTTCTGTTTGTTATAGCTTTATCCGTTTCTTCATTTATTATCCGTTTTCTGTTTGAAAGAGATATCGTTAGTTGTTTTTGTTTGTTTCCATGTTTGTTTTTTACTCTCCCCTGGATTTTATTTTAATGGCGTGATGCTTATACAGGGGATTGACTTTATATCATGGTGGAAATGTTGCATGAGAATGCAAATGGCCTTCCGTGTTGTTAATGTAAGTGTTCTGTGCTTCTCCTCTGACTGCTTTTCGTGTGTTTTTCCTTCCTGGTAGTGCATTCAGATCAGATGGAGACGAAAGGACGCAACTACGCCATTGTATCGTGTGTTTTCGTTCCCGTAGCCTTTGCTCTTTCCTTTAATCTCGGCCCTCCGTCCGCGACTCTCCCGTACTTAAGGCACAGTCCCTCGGGAATATTAGTCAGTCTTTGCTTTACCAGTCTGCTTACAATGCCTACCGCAGCTGTCCCTCATTAGTGGCTTCTTTGAGGCAAGACTTCAAAACATATTATGCACGGCCGAGTGACAGCTGGCCAGCCAACGCATGTCAAGAGACGAGTTTAGGAGTTGTTCGCTCTCATTCTCCCTCTCTCTCTCTCTCTCTCTCTCTCTCTCTCTCTCTCTCTCTCTCTCTCTCTCTCTCTCTCTCTCTCTCTCTCTCTCTCTCTCTCTCTCTCTCTCTCTCTCTCTCTCTAACTCCCTCTTTCTCTCTTTCTGGCTCTCTTCCTCCCCAGCTTGCCCCGCCTGGCGAGGTAAAGTGTCAGATAATAGTTAGATTCTGAGGCTTGTGCTGGCTTGGCCTTCCGCGCTGTTCGGCCTCTGACAAAAGCTGAAAGGTCGTGTCACATGTTGCATCAACGCCCGCTTGCCGAGGAATCATTCGGCGTACTTGTGTGTGCTTTGTGAATGCGCTGGGTGTGCGTGTCTTCCGCCCCGGCTCGCATTACGCTGAGACGTCCCCGAGTGAGATAAGCTTTGATGATTAAGCTGATATTCCTCTACAGCGCCTCTCTGCACTGCCGCTTGTGTGTTGAGGCGAGGGGGAGGGAAGGGGAAGGGAAGGGGAAGTTAGTGGAGTAAGGGGGGGAAGGAAGAAGGGAGGAGGAAGGAGGAGGGGGGGGGTTGGAGGAGAGGAGAAGGTGCTAGTGATGAATTGACGATGCGTGCGACGAGGATAAGAAAAGAGTGACCTTGAAGACAGATTTAGGACGGTTTTTCGTCAGCGTTTCATTACGAACTTTGGGGAGTCTGTTGGCTGCGGGGCTCGGCGAGACACGGGGAGAGAGAGAGAGAGAGAGAGAGAGAGAGAGAGAGAGAGAGAGAGAGAGAGAGAGAGAGAGAGAGAGAGAGAGAGAGAGAGAGGAGAGAGAGAGAGGAGAAGAGGTAAAGGGAGAGGGAGAGGGAGGAGAGAGAGGGGAAAGGGAGAGGGAGAGGGAGAGAGAGAGGGGTAAAGGGAGAGGGAGAGGGGGAAAGGGAAAGGGAGAGATAGGGAAAGAGAGAGGGAGAGAGAGAAAGGGAAAGGGAGAGGGAGACAGAGAGAGAGGGAGAGGGAAAGGGAGAGAGAGAGAGAGGGGGAGAGGGAAAGGGAGAGAGAGAGAGGGAATGAGAGAGAGAGAGAGAGAGAGAGAGAGAGAGAGAGAGAGAGAGAGAGAGAGAGAAAGGGGAGAGAAATGCGTGTATCTCCAAACATAGACAAGGTTCTAAAATAAATGCTGTATCCCGTGCATACTTGAAGTTATTAATACCCACGAGCGAAGATGGCAGCCCGCCGTCTCGGCATGACAAGCGCATGACGCCATGACACCCACCGAGCATGAATCACCTTGAAGTCGGAGTTAGAAAATAGAGAGGGAGAAAAACGCCGAGAATGAATTGAATGAAAAAAGTCGTTAGTTCTGTCCAGTCTGATTAGAGACAAAAAGAGAAAAGAAAAGGCGAATGACAATTTGATCGTTAAAAAAAGATAAAGATGATAGTGATAATAATAATAATAGTA
>NC_051388.1:16034918-16037418 GCF_015228065.2 Penaeus monodon
TTCCCAAAGAAGGGATTTCTCTCCTGTATCTTTTATAAGAGAAAGCTGGGGGAAGCAGGGAGGGGGGGGGGGAGAAAGAAGGAGAGAAAGGTCTAGTTTGGATTGAGGGTAAAGAGATGTGGGAGGGGGGGGGGGGCAGAAATAGCGTAATTACGGTAAGATTGATCCGAGATTTCCATTCGAAACTCTGTGTGATCCTCGTTCGGAACTGTTCGTGTAAAATTTTCGCCAAGCCTTCTTGCACTGAGATTCGTTGGAGGCAGTAGGAAGGCAACGCAGATATCCAGTGAGCATTTGTCATGATTCTAGTCTGATGCATTATCGAAACGTCCTTCCGAAGCATAAAATGAGCCATGTAAGTCGCAGTTTACAAAATGGATGGGAATGGCAGAGACAGGCAAAGAGCACTTCTCACACTTTCAAGACAGAAACATTAATTGAAGTTCTTTAAATCATGGGCCATAAGTACGGAGAAGGTATAATGTAAAATTCACAATCAGAATGATGAGAGAATCGTCTCAGAATCACTGAACCTTTTCTTCGAAGCTTCAAATAAACCATCTAAAAGCGATTTTTTTATGTAGATTAGGGACGACCGTTGATAGTCAACCGCCCTCACTTCTGCGATTTGAATTTAATTGTTTCTCGTATTTAGTCTGGATCCCGGAATGGAATTCGACCTCATACGAACCCCGAGCCTTTTATTGAAAGATGATTTTATGTAAAACTAATATTATATTCTGTCTAACCTTTCCTCTATAATAAGCTTGTAGGATTAAGACTATTGGCTTTTAATTCCGCTGCGATGATTTATCTAAATATTCTTGGTTCTTTTTTGACAGTTTAATTAATTAGGCTGTCTCGTGTAACCCTGGAAATATGACTAATCCTTTCAGGGAAATTTCAAACTCCAGGACTTATCCGAAAAGAAATAGATTTATTGTCACACATGCACGCACAGGCTCACGCAAACGCACGCTTTCGCTAGCTCACACACACACACTTACACACACACACACACACACACACACACACACACACACACACACACACACACACACACACACACACACACACACACACACACACACACACACATGTTATTAGAGTTCTTATTCATGTGATATCAGTTTTGTTGTTATCATTGCTCCATTTCGATTACCCCGTCTCGCGGATTCTTGCTTCCATCCCGAAAGCTGGTAAGGTATTTCATCATCTTCGGGTTTCTGTAATGAGTTTGAAACCCTTTAAACATTGCAACTTTACATTACATGATGAATGTTCTTCAGCACACTCTCCTCTTCCACATGTTTGGACGAGAAATGTGTGTATGCATGTATATGTATATATTGATATATGTGTATGTAATTGTAAGTGTGTATTTATATGGATGTGTGTATATATATATGTATATATATATATATATATATATATATATATATATATATATATATATATATATATATATACACACACACATATATACATAAATTCATGCATACATCATACATTCATACATACAGACAGACATACATTATATACGATATATATATATATATATATATATATATATATATATATATATATATATATATATATTATATATAATAAACACACACACACAACACACAACACACACACACACCACAACCACACATATAATATATATATAATTATAATATATATATATATATATATATATATATATATTTATATAGTATATTATATATTATATATAATGTATATATATATTGGTATGTGTGTATTATATTGCTTGTTACATTTCACATTTTGACACGCTTAAAACCCGACCTGGAACACCTTTAATTAGGGACCCTCATAGATGGCTTATTTAATAGATGATCCCCATATGAATGTAAATGATCTGTGATTGCGTCCCCCCCCCCCCCTTCCTTCCGTCTACCCACAACTCCACTGGATTCAGAGTTGATGAATTTCAGACGAATGGGAGGGGGTAGGGGGAGGAGAGAGGAAGGGAGGTTACCGAGGACTTCCATTCGTCAAGGAAGTTGATACTTTTACGCATTTTGTTCGTTCGAAAGCATCCTGCGCTACGTACATCTTTATAACAGCTCTTGGCCTCATAGTTCCAATGGGCCCCACACGATCTATTGTTGAGTCATTGTTCCATCAACAATGTGTAGTTCCATGGAATGAAATCTTCTTTCCTCCCCCCTTCCCCCTCCACTTTCTCCCTCCTCCCGTTCCCTCCCTTCCATACTCCCTCCCCTTTCCCCCCCACGTTCCCTTCTCATTCTTACTCTCTCCCTTCCCTCCCCTCCTACCCTCCCCATTCTCCCCCCTCTCTCTTCCCTCTTCTCCACCCCCCATGTTCCCTCCTCATTCTTACTCTCTCCCTTCCCCCCAGTGCCATACCCCTCCCCCTACCTTTCCCCGCCCCCACCCCCCCCCACTTCCTCCTTATAACCACCACCCCTCCCCCTACCTTTCCCTGCCCCCCCCCCCTCTTCCTCCTTAT
>NC_051388.1:16057418-16061049 GCF_015228065.2 Penaeus monodon
ATTAACCTTTAAATGAATATCATGTCATCGTCAAGAGTGAGAGACCGTGAGAAAAAGAAAAAGAAAAAAAGCTTTTCCATATTTTTTTTCCTTTTCTCTCTGTTTCTGTCATTCTGTAAAGCTAAAAGAAAGAAAAAATAATAGAATAAAAAAAATAAACAGAAAACGAAGAAACAACTGATTTTTTTTTCATGAAAAACAAAGAACCGACCCCCACCAACAACAACAAAGTTAAGTGAATAAACAGATGAAGAGGATGCTGTTATTGATAATGATGATGATAATGATGATGATGACAATAAGAAATTGATAATAGGAATGCAGAATATATCAGAAAGCTTTTTTCTAAAACACTCCATTCCGTACTATAATTTATTCCCGAGAGATGTCTTAAAATTTTAATTATTATTCATTCAGCTTCACTTCAATATATATGCCGTAATAAATGATATATGATGATAATGAATGAGTTATAAGTATTAGATAAATGATGTGAGTGATCGCAGAAAAGTTCTTCCAAGTGACAAAAAATACTCTGAAATACTAATAGGTTGTGGTCATTATTCTTATTATGATTTTTTTTCTGTAGTTCCATTATCATCATGTTTACCATCAATAATTTTGCCATTACTTTTAATTTCTGATTTAATCTTCATCATCCATTATCACCACCATCGCTGTTGTCATTATTCCTAGTGCGATAATCATCACTATCATATCATTAAAATTATCTTATTTGGTGTCATTATTATTATCATCATTATAATTGTTATTATTGTTATTATAGTTGTTATTATTATTATCACAATTATTATTATTATTATTGTTTTTATTATTGTTGTTGTTATTATTATTGTTATTATTATTGTTATCATCATATCATTATTATAATCACTATCACTATTATCATTATCGTTATTATTATTATCATCATCATCATCATCATCATCATCATCATCATCATCATCATCATCATCATCAGCTTTATTATTAATCATTGTCATTATAATACGTATTGTTGTTGTTGGTTTTGAGTTATTATTGTTGTTATTACTTTTATTATTATCATGTTTTATTTATAACTATAATATTCATCATTTGACATCTCCATTCAACCCTCATTAAGTTTACCGATGATATTATATTTATTTTATCATTACATTTGATAATGAGGACGGTAATAATCATTACCTGTTGTTGACTCTGGCATCATCATTTCGCTTTTACTGATAACTTACATCTTTATCACAGTAATCATTCATACCATCATCACCATTTCCTTATTCTTCACTTCACTCCAACCAGACTCTGAAACCTCCCCCCCCCCTCATCCTCACCCCCACCCCCACCCCGCCTCACTTTCGCGAAAAGAAAGCGAAGAACATGACACACACGCCGTGCGTTAGGTGGCTAGGCTTCTCATACGAGACGGAGGGCTGTGACGAATGACAAATGACTGACGGCTACTTAAAGGATACACACGTACATATACACACATCCACACACACACACGCACACACGCACACACACACACACACACACACACACACACACACACACACACACACACACACACACACACACACACACACACACACACACACACACACACACACACACACACACACACACACACATACACACACACACATGTGTATGTATGTATATATATATATATATATATATATATATATATATATATGTATATATATATATATACATATATACACACATATATACACACATGTACATACATACATATACGTACATACATACATACATACATACATACATACATACATACATACATACATACATACATACATACATACACCATACACACAAACCTACCGTAAAAAAAAAAAAAAAAAAAAATATATATATATATATATATATATAAAATATATATATATATATATATATATATATATATATATATAAATATATATATATACATATATATATATATACTATATATATATATATATATATATATATATATATATATATATATATATATATATATATACTATATATATATATATATATATAATATATATATATATTATATGTATATATATATATATTATATGTATATATATATATTATAAATATATATATTATATATATATATATTTATATATGCACACACATGCGTGCATACATACATACATATTAATGGGTTGGTTAAATCGAAGTTATATCATAGCTCCCTTTACCTCGAATAAAAACAAATCCCTTGGATCATCTATAAAGGTAATGCAGAACAATTCCTCTTTATTTGTTAGCATGGACAGACACATTTCAAAACTTTCACAATTACCTTTTTTTTCTTGACATTCAGACATTTTCATTTAAGGAATGAGAACTGTATTCATCCGCTCCCTCATTCCCTGGTTCTGGCCATTGTCTCTCATTTTTCTTTCTACCATTTCTCTCTCTTCGTTATCATCTCTCTTTCTCTCTTCGTCTCTTTAGTCGTTTTTGAAATATCTGTTTTCGCTCTTCTTATATTTCTTATTTTTCTTCGTTTTCTTCGTTTTCTTTATTTCATCAAACATATTCTTGTTTATTGTCTTTTTTTCTCGTCTTATTCTGATTTTTTCTCCATATTCTTATACTTGCTCACATTCATCTGTACTACCGTCATCTTCTTGTACTCGTTCGCCCTTTCCTTTTACTTCGTCTTCTTCGTCTTCCTCTCCTCCTCTTCTTTATCTTCAGAATCATCCATATTTTCCCTATTTCTTCCACATCATGTTAATCGCCTCCTCCTAATCTCTCTTCATCCGCCTCTCCCTCCTCGTAATCCCCCCTTCCTTCACATCCCCCTTTGTCCTCATTCGCCATTAAGCCCCGCAACCTTTGTTCACATCTCGCAGCGTCATCATGCCCCTCCTACGAACCCCTCCCAATGTACACAACAAGGGATATTCACATCACATGCTCTTGACACAACATATAAGACAACAACCGGCGTCGGACACTGCTTGTTCCCATACCGCAGTCGTGCCTCACTCCAAGACACACTGCACACCATAAGCTCCACACGAGGGTCACAAAAGGTCACGAAGGGTCATGTGCAAGACAGAGGAGGCAGCAGCAGCGATGACCTGATAATTAAAGCGAGGAGGATTCATTATGGAGGGTCTTTTGTCTACTTCCCTGACGCACAAAGCCCCGGGGTTAACTGACAGGCGTCTCGATACTGTGCTTGCTTTATGAGGGATTTCCATAGAGTGATGGCTAACACACACATACACGCACACGCACATGGACATGTATGTACACGTGCACATGCTGTTGTAAATGCACACGTACAGACAAACGCAAAAACATGTACATATGGACACACTTGCACACACATATATGTATGTGTATGTGTGTGTGCGACAAATATGTGTGTCGTATAACTTTTTGTCATGTATTTTATGTAAAACAGTGGATAAATGTACATAATTTTACCATCACGTGCTTCACTTTTAGTACGTGATTATAGACCTGTAGTTATATAACTGACTTAATTATAACTGATAAATGATGCATATAATTAGCGCAAGAATAAAGGCTAGGAGTTCTTGATCTTTATCAACATGTCATATTTTGCATAGGCTTTTTTTCCCTACTTTGC
>NC_051388.1:16068649-16108649 GCF_015228065.2 Penaeus monodon
TTCTCGTATTTTCATAATAATACTAATAAAAAAGAATATTATATTTTTACGAAGCAGAGAAAAAAAAATCCTAGTTTCAATTTCTAAATACTCGCTGATCATTTCCATCAATACGTAGTTTCACAAATTTGATGAAAGGAAAAAAAACTTGGCTGAGACTTCGATTTCGAAGGTGGCATCCCCCCCCCCTTGCGAGAGCCATCAAGCACCGCAAGCAGTCTTCAGGTCGGCTCAAGATCACCACAAGCACAACCGCCTTACTTAAAGACTGACTGAACGACTCCACAACACAAGAAGGACTCCTGCGGGGGTGTTGTACTTCATCTCTTTTTCGAAAGGTATAATGATCTCCCCTCCCCCGCCGCCATCTTTAACACTATCAGTTGTCGGATGTAATTTAATTAATCTAGCTTAGATCCGAGATTAGATATCCAGACAGCTGACGGGTTAATGTCTTCTGGTTTTCGAGAAAGTGTCGGGGCAGGCGGGCAGTGGACCTCGCGCGTAGGATCGAGCCAAGGCCTGTGTTGTTGTGATTCTCGACTCCATCGGCAGATGGGTGCCTTCACCTCATTCAAAATACAGATGGTTTCTCTCATGTGTAAGTCTTCAGCGTGGTCTCGTACCACCACAGGTCTGCTCTAGTCCCGTATGCTAGTCTTCTAGTATTTCAAGTAAAAGTGTATTGTAGACATGAAATACAAAACCGGATGATGTGTGGTCATTATGGTTACTACGGCGACTCTTCCTCCTGTAGTAAAGACAAGGTGAAGGAGTACCACATTGGTGATTGCTTTGTTTATATTGTAAACCTGTATACTTAATTTCCCATTGTATCTATGTAAAATATGTTGAGAATATGGATATTTTGTTGTATAGATTTAAAAAAGAATTGTTTTCATTGCGATAAGGACATTTTGTTTCATAGTGGCAATATTTGTTAAGCCTCTTTATAACGTGGTCACAATAGGCGTCAGTATTATGCGAGAGGATGTGAGCAATCATTCAAATGCTGTGATGTGAACACTAGGGTAAATTTTGTCACTTTGAACCATATTAGACTACGTCTTAGAATAGATTCTTTTCATATGAATCTTTATAGAGTAAAGATTCTCCTATCAATCAAAGTTTAAAAAAAAAGACATGTTGTTGTAGAGATCTGTTCCGTACGTTTCCTTAAAGCAACAACGAAGACCCTAAGCCCGGACTCTGCACACAGGGAACAGGGACCCCACAGACTCTGGTCACGTCTCCTGGATCTGAGCATTGGTCTGCCATTACTTCAAGTCTTGCACGTGACTAAGAGAGAGCCTGAGTATATCTTTCAGCAGCTGTATAACGAGGCCATATCAGTGGATTCCACGTGTGACGTAAGACTCTTACCTGATCGTCGACGGCGAGGGCCCGAGGTGGCAGGCAGCAGCGACGAAGACGCGCTGACCTCGCCGGGATCATGTTGACAGAATAACACTGTGCAATCTTCTAGGTAGTATAATGACGTAATGCTTTCAGGGTGCTATTATTGAAGTAACAGTCAATTGGTATTTTATCATCTTGCTGAAATTTTGATAGAAGTCATTATAGTTGTTGGAAACAGTAGTTAAGATGGATATAGAAACTATTTTGTAAGTGTTATATATATATTGCAATACATATCATGGAGTTAGATGTTAGGGTAATGGAGGCCAGTTGGGAAGGGCCGTCGGGACTTTGCATGACTGGCACTCCATATTTTATAGGGGAGGGGCTCACTGTGCCAAAGATATGCCAGGACGCACTTAGTAGCGACAAGAGTCAAAATCAGATACTACAACCAACTCCCACCAGACGTGACGACAACTATTGCAGATATTAACATCTTCCCAGGATCTGCCAAAGAAGTGATCGAGATGTCTTTTATTCTTCAAACAACTCTGTCTTTCCATATATGATAGACCCTTGGATGACACAGGTAGATGTTGCCGTTGAACTTCCCGGTAATGGATAATCAGACAAATTATCTGGCGTTTCTTTCTCGTAAATCCTTGAGAAGGCAGTGAAAGCTCCTAGTGACTTACGCCTGCTAGGGGAGGAGGCGGCAGCACCTTGTACGACCAAGCAAGTGACTGAACTTTGGAGCTCAAGTTGCTCCGACAACTGGACCTGACAACTTTCGACTATGTACACTTTGCACTGCCGCTCATGACTAGTGTAATTACCAGTCGGCTATCAAAAGTATTCGCTCAAGTGTTGATCAGGCCTCAAGTATCGTGTAAGAGTTCGGGCCCAGCGTGGAAGAGACCTCTGCTTACTGAGGAAGAAGACGTTTAGAAGATCGTTAAAGATCGCCTTCGTTTTGTGTACAAATCTCCCAAATGATCTGTGAAGACATGGCTTTGTTGGTTGTTTAAAGGATAACTTTAGAATTAGGTACATATCATCAATCATGTCTTTGTCTTAGAGTTGTGGTTTGATCAGCTGTCTCGTACCTAGGATTCTATGTCACTAAGAGGAATTTTCTCTGTGTTGTGAATAGGAAAATAAACCTTACTGGCTATCCACCCTTGGCTCTAGACAGCTGGTTTGGTCGCATTTAGTCTTAGCATCTATGTTCATTTGGAATTTGGACTGATCCCCTTTTGTAGGTGTTAAGAGATAATGACAATAACTTGATGAGTTAGGGTTGTTCTTCATCTCAGGTGACTGTTTATGCAGCGGAAGTACAAGTACGGTACGTGCATAATACACAAATCCCTCGAATGAGCGAACTGCCTGTACTCAGTATGATGTTATTTAGAATTGTGATTGACTCTGGAGTCTGTAGCCTCTTTTCACATGAAGTTGACCGAGTTATTCGTTCAATCTTTCTTACTAGTCATAGGAATATATCATCGAACTTTTCCCAGTGTGATGAGATCTCCAACTCTAGACCTTATCAGGATGTTAGGTGAGTTGATTTTCCTATTCAAAAATAACACAGAGAAGATGAACTTTATTTTGCAGTGCATTTAAGGTCTGGCGTTCTCCGAGCTCCTCACAGATGGCTGTTGTCTTTTATCATGTAACCAGATAGGACTAATGGATAGGGACAACTAATTCCTTCTCTTAGTTAATCCCTGTAGACGTGCTGTAGCGTTACAGCATAGGGTAATATCATCTAAGTTAAGCTAGTCTTTAGTACTGTAACTCAACATTTTTACATGACCACTTATATGAAAGGAATTCGCATAAAGGGGTTTCCTGTTTGAAACATAAAAACTGAACGGTTATGCACTGGGTATAAACACAAGTTTGCTGGTCGTGGGGGTTTGGCAGTGATAGCTATCCTATTCGTAATGCTGTAGCAGCTGGCCTTGGGGATGTGGAGGAGTAAGTATGACCTTACTCAAACACTCCACTAGATGGCTTTTGGTGAGGTGGCACATTGAGAGCAATGTTACCCTACGCTTTAGCAGATCGCTTTAGAGGTGTGGCAAAATCAAATATTGCCTTACACTTCACCAGATGGCCTTGGACTCGTGGCGAATTAAGTCTTACCATTACTTTATTCTCCACCAACTCTTTGCGGAGATGTAAAAAAATAAAACTATCTCTCACTACTTCAAGCTACTACTGTGGAGGTGACAGGCGGCCACATGCTTACGTACACTTCAGCAGTTGAGTATGGAGATCACGTGGTCATTTTAAAGACCTTATCCTGCAGATAGTGGAACCAGTAAGCAGTAGACAGTAGAGCCGTTGAGTGTGGTAGAGTGAACCAAGCCACCTACACTTCGTCAGCTAAGTAAGGAGGCGAACTGATGCCTGAGCACCTCACCAGCTAGGAGAAGGAGCATGGAAGTGCCTCTCGACCATCTCGCTCAGATTCTTTTCAGCTAAAATAAACAAACAAAATCAGAACTTCATCTTTACATTCAATGTTTGGACGCTTATGACTCAACGGATGGATCAAGTTTGTACCTCTTAGTAACCCCTTCATTGTTAGGGTGGTTAGTACTGGAAGAACGACCCAACATCTCAATTATGTAACCCACTGATTCCTTGAATATAATTTGAATAGTTTTATTTTGATTTAGATCGCTTGCGCAAGGTGGCAGTGCCTGTACCTTGTTACCCGCATATAGTTTGAGACGAATAATTATCCTATGTCTTCAGTGTTTGTCTCTTGTTTACTTTGTGAGTATAAACAATGCTTCGATGAGATCATTAATGTAATTTCATTTTTTCTCACACATCGACTCATTAACGAACTGTGTATTTCTCTATGACAAATTCACCAGCCTTGGAAAGCTTTGTCGCCTAGTTTTGCGTTATCTGATTCTGAAGTTATTTGCTGGCTGGCTCCTAAAGTTCAGCACTCTTTGGTACTCTCAGCAATAAAGTGGGATGGTGAACTTGCTCCCCTGCAATACGAGGTGGGGTTCAAGTAGGCTCGTCAGACAGTAATCAACCTTGTATTTTCCCAGGATATATGAGTACATTTAATGTTGTTTTGCAGAGTTTTGCAATCAAAGTACCTTCATCATGTGAAATTACTTCTTGATTTAACATGGGAAGTCACATTGGACCAGAGATCTGTATATCCTAGTAAAGGGTACCAACATTGATAGGTGGATGTATATCCTAATACTAAGGAACATCCCTGGATAACGGGTCTGCTTTGCCCAAATGTGGAAAGAAGACCGGGATTCAGATCACCCTTTTATCCTAAAACGAATCTACAACACCGGGAATCAGATGTTGTGTATCCTGGCATGGGAAATCTACACCTCAATATCAGAAAGCAACGCCAGATGTACCTTACCTATTAATCAGTCATTCTTGAGTTGATTTATATTTATTTTTTTGAGGCATTTAAAAAGATATATATTCTTATTTTATTTCTCTAAATCTCTAGTTCCCCGAAGAAGGACGATTTTTTTTATATATACAGTATATATCCTTTTAAAGTCGTTCTCTTCTAAAATGTAAATCTGATTAAGTGGAATTTATTTTGATCTGTATCTTTTCATTTGTGAACCTGTCATTCTGGACCTATTGTTGTTTGGCGGTGGTCATATTTATATACAGTACCGTGTTAAGTGTATGTTATTATAATGAATGTTTTGTAACAGTTGGAAAGTAAAAATTGTTACGACAGATTGTGTTTTTCTTCTTTGCCTTTATTGCCCCCAAAGAAACTACAGTAAGGTAAAGCTTTTAGCCAAACAAATATACGGCAGGAAAAGACATATCCAATGTAGGCCTATCTCGCTTACACGTAGACAACGGGTCCCGGAGACTCGTCTGAAGCAGTCAACGCAATTTCCTTTTCTCCATTCTCTTTCTCTCTTTCCATTGCTCCTTTTCTGTTTATCGATGCGTTTGTTGACCTCTCTCTTTCTCTTCACTTCTCTTCTGTCTCTCCTCTCCCTTTCTCTTTCTCTTCTCTTCTCTTCTCTTCTCTTCTCTTCTCTTTTCTCTTCTCTTCTCTTCTCTTCTCTTCTCTTCTCTTTCTCTCTCTTCTCTTTTTTCTCTCTCTTTCTCTCTCTCTCTCTTCCTCGCCCTCTTAATCTCTCTCTCTCTCTCTCTCTCTCTCTCTCTCTCTCTCTCTCTCTCTCTCTCTCTCTCTCTCTCTCTCTCTCTCTCTCTCTCTCTCTCTCTCTCTCTCTCTCTCCTCCGGGCTAGTACAGTGGTAACGTGTCGGCCTCTCATCCGAGGGGTCGGCGGTTCGCGCCCCGCCCAGGCGCGAGAAGTTGCAACTGCCGCCTGGAGGTTACTGCTGTGGCTGGGCACCACGGCGGGTAAGGACTAGGTTCAGCCGAGTCAACACCAGCCGACACACGTGAGCAAAATCAAACACAGTATGTCACACCAAGAATATCCATTGTAACAAATAGAATCAAAACCAAACTCTCTCTCTCTCTCTCTCTCTCTCTCTCTCTCTCTCTCTCTCTCTCTCTCTCTCTCTCTCTCTCTCTGTCACTCCTCACTCACCTCTCTCTCTCTCTCTCTCTCTCTCTCTCTCTCTCTCTCTCTCTCTCTCTCTCTCTCTCTCTCTCATTGTCACTCACACTCTCTCTCCCACTGATAATAATAATAATAATGATAATGATGGATAATGATAACGATGATGATAATGATAATAACAATAACAATAATGAATATAATAATTGTAATGATAATAATAATAATAATAATAATAATAATAATAATAATAATAATAATAATAATAATAATAATAATAATAATAATAATAATAATAATAACAACAACAATAATAAAAATAGTAATAATAAGAATAATGAAACTAATAACAATAATAATAATAATAATAATAATAGTAAAAATAATGATAATAATAATAATAATTATTATTATTATTATTATTATTATTATCATTAACAATAATAATTATAACAATTATGATCGTAGTAAACGATAGTAATGATAATGATGAAAATAATTATAACGGTATTGGTAGTAATGATGACATCAATAATAACAGTGATGATGATGATGGTGATAATAATAATAACTATAACAATATTAGTAACAATGATAATGATAATAATAATAATGATGACTTTAGTATCTTTCTTGTTACCGGGTATGGTAACAGTAATTAATTTCATAATCTAATGCAACGTAGTTTGACAAGATAGCCCCATTCCGTCTTGATGAAAATCCTAGTTGGCAACTTTTGAGTCAAGCCCCGCCTTTTTGCATTTATTCTGTGCAAATGTATATATATTTTTTCTTTCTTTCTTTCTTTCTTTCTTTTTTCGTGTTTTCGTTTTCGATCAGTTTTCTGACATTGTTATTACTGAACCACTTTCAAAGAAAATGCACTGAAAAAAATTAGCATGAAATATCACACAGACTGACCAGGTCATGAAAAGGGGCAGAGCTAATGACAGCATCACATTTAGCCAATGAGAATGCATATCAGACAGAGCTAGATACATAATTATTTGTATAGTTTACTCGATATTGTTATAATTACCAGACGTAAAACCACAATTCCCCTCATTTATTTATGATACGAAGTGTTCCTTACCATTAACAGTCGTCAGAATACTTTTGGGTTCAACAGGCTACATGGAAGTGGAACTACCTGGTTATATGTACTTTGCTCTTATGTATGTATTAATCTATCTTAGGCACACTGATAGTCCCTAAAATGGAAAGGGAAAGAGAACAAAGCTCCAATGGGTTCCGGTAGACCTACATAGTCTCATTCTGTTTATGTCTGTTTTCTCATCCCATTCTTTTTACATCACCTTTCTTCCTTCTTCCCCATTCCCCAATTTCTTGCTCTATTTTCACCACCTATTTTATATTTTCTTTAAATTTGTCCATCATTTCTTCTCTTCTTTTCCTCCCTTCCATATCCTCTCTCATGCTTTTCCCTTACTCTACATTTAACCATGTTATTTGGTTACAATCATATTATCCGATCATTATATCCATCATTATATCTTATTTCTACACATCGTCTCCTTTCATCATACACATACAAGTTTTTTATCAATATTCATCTGATATTTAACCCACGCAATATATATAAATACATTACACATGTATATTTTCTCCATAACCTTTCAGCCCTGCCATTCTCACTCTTCCAGCCTATTTTCTTTCATCAGCCCGCTCGGTCATTAACGTACATTTTCCCTAGCTGCTACATTATGAGTCCCAAAAGACTCCTCCAGAGCATGTAGATTACTTCACTCTGACCTTCTGATGACTACTTGCCTCTCAATATTCCTTCCTTTGCCCCACTTCTCACGATTGCCTCTTCGTCTGTGAGTATTTACAGCAGATACATCCTCACGCCTCAGACTCACTCATTCCTGATGGTTTTGAAAAATCAGTGTCTTTTGTATTATCCTGTATTCCTCTACGAATTATTATTCTTAATAAATCAGTGTAGGACAATCATGTTTTTTCACTAGTGCAAGGTAGTCTGACACAGGTAGCCCACTCTGTCTTAATGAAAATCCTAGTTGACAACTTCTGAGCTAAGCCCCGCCAATTAATTGCAGATATTTACTTTTTTCATTTCTTTTTTTCTTAGTTTTGTTTTCGACTATTTTTATATCATTGTTATTACTGAATTGTTTTCAGAGAAAATGCACTAAAAAAACACTTACAATGAAATATTACACAGACTGACCGGTCAAAAAAGGGGCGGAACTAATGACATCATCCTGTCTAGCCAATGAGAGTGTGCTGGAGATATCAGATATAGCTAGATACATAATTATTACCAGAAATAAACCAAAGTTCCCCTCTTTCATTGGTGAGTTCGTTACCATTAACAGCCTTCTTAATATTTTCGGGAAAAGGCCAATTACACGTTTGGGTTCAACAGGCTAAATGGAAGTGGAGGTGCCTTGTTATATACACTAGAGGAACCTTAACTAACACTGTAGATGAGCGAAATCTTACAATCTCCTGCCTGCCTTACTCCTCTTTCCTGTTATATCTGTCTGTCGGTCCCCTTTACTTTTTAAATTTACCCCCTTCTTCCTTTTCTCTCACCTTCTCTCTTTATTCCTTCCCTTCCCCCAGTTCTACTCTACTCTCTCTCTCTCTCTATCTATTTGTGTGTGTGTGTGTGTGTGTGTGTGTGTGTGTGTGTGTGTGTGTGTGTGTGTGTGTGGTGTGTGTGTGTATGCATTTGTGTGTGTGTGTGTGTGTGTGTGTGTGTGTGTGTGTGTGTGTGTGTGTGTGTGTGTGTGTGTGTGTGTGTTGCAGGGGTGCTGTATGGTGCAGGGGTAACGTTCTCGTCTCCCAATCTTGCTGACATTACAATTACTAGTTCAATTACCCCCTGTGTGCAACACGGGGGTTATTTAGAAGCAATAATAAACAGACAGCATGTCACACTAAGAATAACCATTGTATCAAATGGAATTAAACTAATTCATTTTAATATTTATATTTCATTACTCTCTCTCTCTCTCTCTCTCTCTCTCTCTCTCTCTCTCTCTCTCTCTCTCTCTCTCTCTCTCTCTTCTCCTCTCTTTCTCTCTCTCCTCTCTCTCTCTCCTCCTCTTCCTTCTCCTTTCTCTCTCCTCCCTCTCCTCCTCCTCTCCTTCTCTCCCCTCTTTTCTCTTCTCCTTCTTTCCTCTCTCCCCTCCTCTTCCTCCTCTCCTCTCTCTCTCTCCATTCCCTCTTCTCTCTCCTCCTCTCCCTTCTTCGCTTCCCCCTCTCTCTCTCTCTCTCTCTCTCTCTCTCTCTCTCTCCTTCCCTCCTTCTTTCTCCCTCCCTCCCTCTCCCTCTTCATCTTCCTTTTCTTCCCTTCCCTTCCTCCCATCTCCTCTACTCTCCCTCTCCCTCTCTTACTCACTCCCACTTATCTACACTCCTTCTCCCTCTACTTTTTCCTCTCTGTCCTTCCCTTGTCTCTTTTCCTTTCCTTTCTATCTCCATTTCCTCTCTCTCTCTCTCTCTCTCTCCCCCCCCTCTCTCTCTCTCCCCCTCTCTCTCTCTATCTATCTGTCTATTTCTATATCTATCTTCTCTCTCTCTCTTTCTCTCTCTCTCATCCTCATCCTCAACCTTACCCTCTCTCTCTATCACTCACTCTCACCTTCACCCTCTCCCTCTCCTTCTCTCTCTCTCTCTTTCCCTATCTTCTCAGTTCAACTTTCTATCTCCAGCTAGTTGATAACAAGGGAACTTAGAGTCGCTCTCTGCTTGTTCCACATCAGAGATCCGCATTCGTGTTATTGGAGTTAATGCGGCGAAAGTTCTGTGGTAGATTGCGACGTTCGGGAAGCGTCATTGTCAGAGGCAACTGTTGCTGGAAGTTGTCTCCGTCGCTTCACTTAGTGGTGTTGCTTCTGTTGCAACTACTGTTTGTAGTTGTTAGTGTTTGTTGATGTTGATATTATAGTTTAATTTGTACTTGTTGCTTCTGACTTGGATGCTGTAATAGATGTCGGTGATTATTACTGCAGGAGAGAAGTACCTGACCTGTCTTTCATTTTAAATGCATATTCGGTAGTAATAGCGTAAATGGACAAAGTGTTTACATTATAAATTCATTATTTTGGTGACAAAGCCATTGATATGCATAAAATGCCATACGAAACTTACCTATTCCATAGGTAATGGAATGGAGAGTGATCCGTCTGAAGAATTTTCAGAAATGCATTGATGGTAGATTAAGATATACCCTACAGATTTCTATTAAACTTTCTACTTGTCATTAATTCCATTCCAGTGTCAAGACTTTAAATCTCTTTTGTAATTTTTTACATTAGGCATACAAGAGTAGAATTCTAGGAAAAAGGTAAGATTCTCTAGTAGATACTCGTAATGGATAACCGGTGTTTGGATATCGCTGTCACTTTTGGCTTTTGGGCGTCACGGGAGATACACTTGAACGGACAGTAATAAAGTTTTCCTCCCGATATATATATATATATATATATATATATATATATATATATATATATATATATATATATATATATATATATATATATACAAACACACACACACACACACATACACACACACACACACACATATATATATTTTTTTTTTCTTTTTTTTACTAGACTTACATAACATAATCACTAACTAAATAGTTTTAACAGGAGGACATATTCGAATTTCATAGCCCAGACCAGATAATAACGAATTGCGCAGTTTGTTATTCTGAATTTGCGAAATTTTACTTTTACTATTTACACATCTATACTTCTTTTCACAGAATTTCATTTTGTTCTTCTACAAGGCGACTTATTTTATTTGCATGACAAGATACGGTACACGAGTATCATTGTTATGACAAAAATATGTATGAATTAATATAGAACTATACTAACTAATGTACTTCTTCCCTGCAAAGGATATTCAAAATATAGTCAGTTGTCAGTTTTCAACTCAGGTATGTTTACTGTGACCATTCTACACAGAAGCAACTGCAGCTAGTAACCGATTTAGCAGAACGAGATGGGGCAACAGAACCGCATAAAGCAGAGGAACTAGCTGCAGACGAAACACCTGCGCGGGGCATTCATTTTAACCAGCTACCGCCTTATAAATTTTACTGAAACTTTACTAAATACTGTTTGAAGAAAACACGAGTAAGGCACAAATTGCTGCGCAGAAGAAAATTTACAGGTTCATCCACATGATAATCGCAAGAAATGGCCGTGAAGGTAAAAATGCGCACGAAGTTAACCCGCCAGAGGGAAGGTTGGAATTCGCTAGGTCAATATGCTGTCGCCTTTTATGTTTTCTCTTATCTTTTCAACATCATTTTCTTTCACTCTTAGTAACGGCAGTTAACACAGCAGATAACTATTTGACTTGCGATCTGATATTACAAGCTAAAGTTAATCATATCGGTTTATGTTTATAAATATAGCACAAAGACTCATCCCTCTTATTTTTTTACTTCATTTATATTTTCTTTATTGTCTTAGTTTATTTCAAACAATTTGAATGGTGCATACATGTAATGGAACGTGAAAATATGAGTGTGGACTGACTATAATGGACTAAATGACCTAATGGACGATTAATGATGATGAATGTGATTATCTAAAGTGTGTGTCTTGGCATAACGTTATTCCTATAAATATTTGTATATGTACACACTTGCCTGTAAATGCCCGTGCATACGCTTGTTCACTCTCCTCTACACACGTCCGCCCACGGGCACCCGCATGTTTGGAAAATATATCCATAGTAGTCTTAGACGGTACAAAGTGCCGATGAAAAAGCCAAGAGTCTTATTGTTCATTGTGTGTTTTTTCATATGTAATTAAGCACTCATTATCAGATTTCCATTTACACCGTCTATTAATCGAAAATGAAAAAGTTGAGTAATAAATATAGTATTGATAAGTATCAGGCTTTGGGCACTTTCTGTAGGCACCATAAAAGTTAATCCAGAATTAAACTATAATCCAGATCTTTGATGCGCATGCGCAATGGCAGCTTCCAGGACTAACTTAATTCACCTCCGGACCAGGCTTTACTTTTGAGCTCAAAGTTTAATCCTGCACATGCGCAGAACGAGCTACTTAATCCCACCAATCATGTATCATATGTATGACAACTTCGCCAACTCCATAGAAAAGGTGGAGTCAAGTATGTATTAATATTTGTAATAAGCAAGACGAAACAAATTCTGACATTTTCATATCAGAGATGTAGGTGAAAATTCATCAATATATATTCTTATAAGTTGTAGGATATTCAGACTGCAGACATAACTTTCAACATTGAAAAGAAAAACGAAAAGAAAATCCCACAGATAATTTACACACACATAAAAGGCAATGCTATTTCCAGGTTGGAAAAACATTCCCAACTTATGCAATATATTAATCGAATGAAATATAAAGCTTTTAATAACGTCACTATAAGGTTTCAAATTCGAAGTAAAAACTCCTTGGTTCCTTAAACCGCACATACAATTGGTATCGTGATCCTCGCTAGCAACATCCTGAAAAACACCCCTACCCATACCCAGCGATCACACACGAGAAAGAGCTCTCGGAGAAAATTCCCGAGAATATAAATTGATATTACGTGTATCTCAAATTTTGTTTGACACCTTCATTACGGTTGTCTATAATAATTATAGGCTATTTAAAGCCATTTATATAATTTTATTTGTACTGACACTGGTATATATACATATATATATATATATATATATATATATATATATATATATATATATGTATATATATATATATATATATATATATTTATATATATATATATATATTCTTCTTTTAATGGTAGGTTCATGTCTGAACCGCCGTGGTCACAGCATGATACTTAATTGTAGTTCTCATGTTGTGATGCTCTTGGAGTGAGTACGTGGTAGGGTCCCCAGTTCCTTTCCACGGAGAGTGCCGGTGTTACGGTGTTTTTTTTTTTTTTTTTTTTTTTTTTTTTTTAGGTAATCATTCTATTTTATCCGGGCTTGGGACCAGCATTGACTTGGGCTGGATTGGCCACCCAGTGGCTAGGTAGGCAATCGAAGTGAAGTTCCTTGCCCAAGGGAACAACGCGCCGGCCGATGACTCGAACCCTTGAACTCAGATTGCCGTCGTGACAGTCCGACGCTCTAACCATTCGGCCACCGCGGCCTTGACGATCATGGACTTCCATGATTTTTCTTGGCAATTTCGAGCGGTGGTTTGCCATTGCCTTCCGCCCGGTGTTTTTATCGAGTCACCATCTCTATTTACCCGGCACTGACTTGGGCTGGCTTGGCCACCCAGTGGCTAGGTAGGCAATCGAGGTGAAGTTCCTTGCCCAAGGGAACAACGCGCCGGCCGGTGACTCGAACCCTCGAACTCAGATTGCCGTCGTGACAGTCTGGAGTCCGAAGCTCTAACCATTCGGCCACCGCGGCCCATCATATATATATATATATATATATATATATATATATATATATATATATATATATATATATATATATATATATTTTTTTTTTTTTTTTTTTTTTTTTTTTTTTTTTTTTTTTCTTTTCTTGCTTTTTTTTCTGTTTCGTTCTTAGCAATACCGCACGATATAAAACTCGTAAAAGGTGAATGCTAATTGCCATTACACAGATACCCGTTTTTTCATGTAAAACAGCAGATTTACTGATAATCGCATTGACTCGTACCCTGGCAATGTATCTTGCATCTTCTGTGCAAATACTGTGGATTTGGGTTAACTTTAATCCCGAATAAACTTTCATGGCGCATACAGAAGAGTACCGATATGACACTAATAACAATGGATTATGATACGTTGCTTTGCAGTGAATTTAGAGGCATTTAGCATCAAAGCCAGTCCTCAGGGAAAAACGGTTTCTAATAGATAACGCTGAATAGAGTCTGTTTGGTGTGAGATACCTACATAAGTCAAGTAACAAATGATAAACCCCAAAATCAATTTTGTCAACAAACTAGTGTGTTTCTATTATTTAACTTTATTTTCTGCAGTCTGCGTGTTCTTGCACATAATGAAGACTTCATTATACAGACTGCAGGATTGCTCTTAGGACAGATGGAGTAAAACTAGTGGCACTTCTTAATGATACTTCTTCCAACTGGTATCCATGCCTCAGAAAAGCATGAATATCGTGTCAGCTAGTAGGTTTTGCATGAAGGTGTTACGTTACCATACTCAGGAAGTGTCCTGAGTGTCTCATGCTTCCAAGTTGCACCGAGGTGCTAATGGCGATGCTCTGTAGAGGAGTTTCAGGGGGCCTTTTTCGTTCTCAGTGGCAACGCTTTTGAAATCCATGTTTGGATAACGTTATAAAGCTCGTTTCCAAATACCAAGTCAGCCGTCTTCTTCAAGATCACAATGAAGCTATTGGTTTAAAGTTACTTGGTACTGCATCATCCTTGCCAGTATTAAGGAGGAGAAATGCTATCCTTTTTGTAATGGAATAAGTTTATATCACCGAGTCTCTGTTGCAGTTACTACTGTACTGTAGCTTTCCAGTATGCTACAGTGATCTTAGATATGGCAGTTTCGGTACCTTGGGTAGCAAGTTCTATAAGGCTTCCTTTAACATTTCAAGAATTTCCATTCTACATATCAAAGTCCGCTGAACCCCAATTGGCTAGTATGCCACTCAGAATTTAAGGAAAGTGGTCATCTCCGTACAAGTCCAGCTCAGCTCATGATTCTTTTCCCTTCTTCCACTGTTTCTATTTTCCTGGACATTTTCCGCGACGCAACAATTCTAGACTCGGTTAGGGTACAGGCGCGGCCCCTGCACCCGGGTGTCCTCGGCACTTCTTTGTACTCACCCTAAGTAAAGCAACAATCCTGGCTTGTCTTTCATTGTCGCATATGTATCCCGAAACAGTTAGTCGTTTGGCTAATCTATTAAAATGTCAGTGATATAGCCATACAACCCATGGGTGGAAAGACATTTAACAGAATGCCTGCAATGTCAGAATATTGGAAATGAAGGAAAAGCTAATATTTGACTGAGAGGATCTCCTGTACAGTATCGTTAAGATCATAAGTATCTGGAGGTTAGTAATGTTTGGCTAGTTTTTTCAGTGGTAGTCTTTCTGTCAATACATGTTTAGTATATTTTCATTTGTAGAGATAAGTGTCATAACTATCCTATCTTTCAAGTAAAACATATGTCCATACTGCGAAACTGCCGGGATAAAAATAGTACATAGATGAAATTCTGTTGCATCCATCCCATGCAATCCGCTGTTATGCCTCCACTCAAAGGGTGGCAGGAGGTTCCATTTATTGCAAAGAAATTGTGCGGATTTCAGACTGGGTATTTATTTGTTTACTGAAAAAATCTGTCTCGTCAACATCTACGGTCATTAGCGGCGTATACAAAATATACGATAGGGTGAGGATTAGGGGAAGCCTCCAGGTAAGGATTTTTTTGTGGATTTCCAGAACGGTTAAAGCAAATATATGTACTAGAGACCAAAGTTCATATAGCATTATGATAAGGTATTGTGGCGAGAAGGGTAAAAATAAGTTAACCATTTAGAGGACAGAAGAAGGGAATGAAGAAAAGAAGGAAAAGGAAAGAAAAGACAATTCAAAAGTTAGTTGAGGCGAGGGCTGAGGTCCAAGGCAGGGGTGACCTCAGTCCCCGTTTCCTAAGCCCCACACGACAACAACGAGCAAGGAATGGAGGTGGGGAGGGGGGCTTGCAATGGTTAAGCAACCTGATGCCAAGAGAGTAGCCACATACAGTGCCACCTTGTACAGAAAGGTGGTGTACAAGGTTTAAAGGTTTAGTTTAATTCCATTTGTTACAATGGATATTCTTGGTGATATACTGTCTGTTTTATTTTGCTTCTAAATCATCCCCTGTGTGCAAGGAATGGCCGGGGTTACCATCCACTGGCGAGGAGGGATTTGAACGCAGGTCAGCAAGATCGTGAGACGAGATCGCTACCGCTGCACCACACAATAACGCCACTATGCTGTTTTTGCTGACAGCCTAGGTACATTTGGAGATTTTCTGCATTTTAAGACTGCCTGGTGTCTAGAAATATCCATTACTATTTTCCCAACTTTTTAGATCAAGTTTTTTTTTTAATTAATGAATATCCTTCATATTGGGATTTCTTCTTAAACAAGGATGGTCGGCAAGCAATATCATGCAGTACCATTATTTCTTTATCAAAGTTTACTATTTAATTTTTTTTGAACGACACATATAGACTTTGAAAAGCAAGTAGAGCGATAAGCATGGCACTATGAAAGCATTGCTGGGATATTTATTTAACAAAAACCTAAAGGTGGCGGCAGTCGTTTACATCATTAACATTATCACATCATTATATTACTGTTATTATTATCTTCATACTGTATTATATTAATGTCATTACATTATTACATCAATGCATTGGATAGCAATACACTCCTCAATATGTACCGGCTGTGGTCTTGGAGACAAAGCTAAATCGCAAAAGGTCCTTGTACACTCTTGTGTAGAAAAGTAGCATAGCTAAGTATCTGCTTAAAGGATACAGCTGAGGGGGGCACTGGCCAAGTGGAGCTAAGGAGGATACTGATGCTACAGATGGGTTATTAAGGTATATTCTAAGACTAAATCAGATGTGGATATTAGGGCATTATCCAGTCAATATAAAAATATCGAATACAACAATAATTAAATACATTGTGATTAAACAGAATGGAAATTACAGTGGGAAGTGAACCGAATTCTCATGAGGAGCATGTGCCCGTATACCCTCAATTGCTACTGCCCAGAAAGTATTATTCAGTGAGGTATAATGATTTCCTGACAAGCATTATAGGTTCTCTAATATTATTATAGATTTTCATGACTTAATTGGAACACTTCCATATGAATACTAGGTAAAATAAAATCCGATTTCAAGCAAATTTTTATTTAATCAAGCATCAAGAAAATATATAAACATTAATTAAACTATGCATATAACCTATAAATATCAAAACAACACCATCCTAATGCATGAAGCAACACTCTGTATTATATGAATTAACAATATATGGAAACTAATTATAGGAGACACATGGAGTAGGATACTAGAACTATCAAGTATAGAGTACAATACAACATGCAATAACTACATTTGCATGAGCACATCTTGGGTGATAGCAGTAAACTATGTAGGACAACACTTCACTACATATTAAAGATGTACAGTATGCATAGCAGTCATGTTTTAGTGAGTTGAAAACAGAATATCATTCATAGTATTATAATTTTATTCCTGACATGATCTTTGCAACAAGTAATCTGCTTTCATCCACTTAAACACATATATTTCGTCATGTAAGCTACAGCACAGTCTATATAAGCTCCTTCACAACAGCTCTGAATTTATCTAATCAATGCAGTAACTGAAAACTACAAAAAAGGAGTAATTTTAACAAAAGAAAAAGTACAACCAAGAAAATGAAATACTAAATAAAATAAACTAAATAGAATATCAAGAGAGCAACAACAAACATAGACAAAACTAACACAGCAGAAAGTTTCTGTGTGTTTAAATGATGAGGCTTGATGACTTCTTCTGGAAAAAAGAGAGTGGTCGATTCCCTCCTTTGTCTCTCTGAGTGTGGGGTTAAAACTGAGTGACTTGCCCTATCCTCCACTGAGGAAAACTCACCATCTGGTCTTTGCGTGTATGGATTTATGAAAGTTACAGACTCTGACAGTCTCTGTGCCCTGTATGGAACAGGTTTAGACATCTCATAATATCTTCCTGACATTCTACCTGGCTCTGGTAGATCCTTCCACGGAACAGGTGGTCTTCCTGGCCTTGATGGATATGAATCACGTCTTGTCGATGGACCAGGCACAGCAGGGTCATCAATCTCAGGAACAGGTGGTAGAGGCATCTGTGGCGGTGGTGGAAGATTAAGCATTGAGGAGCGATTCATTTGATACAACCCTGTTGGGGGATCCAGATGATAACTAAAACCCAGTTTCTTCCCCCTGTTTATATTATCCATTTTCAGTAAAACTGGATTCACAGTTTCCTCCCTTGACTGATTTCTCAATGAATATGGATCGTACTGCCACTGTTTGCCTTCTCTTGCCATAGCTTTGTGTATCTCTTGAGATACAGGGGTAAACCTTTTCTGCTGCCAGAATTCCTTCTCCATCCCAGAATGGCTGGTCTGGAAGATCTTTGGCATAGGAAACTCAACATCATGTTGCCTAACACTCTTTTGAGCAAGTTTATGGTGACTCTTAGCATGGCTGGTCAGGAGGGCTACTATGGATGGCACCCTCCCCTGGTACTTTTTGAAACCTGATTTTGTGGGGTGATACACCCCTGACACACTGACAGGTCCTCTTGAAGTAGGGTATGACAGGCGCCCGTCTGGTCGCTCACGCATAACACTTTTCCCTAGAAACCAGGGTGTCTTCATACTCATCTTGGGCTCTTCATTTCTTGAATATAAGAACTCCGGGCTACTCCACATCGCATGTCGTCTGATTCGGTCATCAACAGTCCAAACTGTGAGACAATTTTCCGGGAGCTGCTGTGGCTTACACAGAAGAGCCATAGAAAAGTTGACGTCGGTTTGGTAACACATTGAATTAATAATAGTTTTCTGAGTACTAAAAAAGTTTGGAGGTTCATTGAATACAACATTGCGAGGAACATAACAAATAACTGTATTGCCTACATCCACTTCTTTAACAAACGAGCTTAAGGGATCTGCATACTTTGTTGTGATAACAATCCTGCTGGTCTGTGGAGCTGGCTGCTGCAGACTTGTTGTACATGCCGGGTCTGGGATTGCAGATGGCTGCTCTTCTGGAAGACTTAATCTCCGGTGAAGCCTACTGCTATCTAAGGGATATTGTGTGCTTGTTTGGGATGTCTGGAGCCATGAGTCACTGGCTTGGTGTGTGTGGGACAAATGTGAGGGTGTTTCTGCAAGTGTTGATGTATGTTCGTGGAGTGGTGTGTCTAGTGCACGGATGGTGGCGTAGCCCGGATCTCTTCACATGCCGGTCATGCTGGAGCGCCTCAGACCCCGTTCTATACGATCCATCTCCCACAGTACCTAAAGAAAAAGAAATAAAGAATAAATAATTACTTAATGCATAAAGTCTCCTACACTAGAAAATATACTGGTAAACTTTTCTTTTCACTTCAGTGCTGAACATCTATTGCATCATGAAAATTGCTTCTATAATGAAGGCTCACCTCAAGCACACATCCTGTACTCCATGCCTGGGCTGGATTGGAATCTTTACAGTGTGCACCATTAGTATTAGTTAGCTCAGGTAGTGATCGCCAGGCATCAGATAGAACATGGGTCAGGTGAGGAGCAAGAAGTGATTTCACGTGACCCATAGTGCGACCCAATTCTTCAAAGCCTCCGACCTTGGGAGCGATAGCTAACTGGGCACGAAGAAGCCATCCCACTGGCCATACCCATTCCTGGAAAAGTTGAAGGATGGTGTTACTTTAATATACCTATTTCCTAGCATTGTCTTGTCTTTTCTCATTTCTTTTCAAAGAAAAGAAGACCCAGGCCTGTAACATAAATAGTGTCAAATACTCTGAAGTCTCATGTAAGCATAAAGTTATTACTAATAAGCAATAAACCTCTACAAGGCTATAGTCAACAGATATGAAAATAACAGAAACACAATAACATGTACACAAAAGTAAAAAGGAAACAGCCAAAATAAGATATGAAATTTCTTTTCTTATTGTGGCTGATTCCTTTCAATGAGAATAAAAGATTTGAAGGAGTTAGTAGTCTTAAAAGATAGTGTTTATTTCAACTTACTGGTCCTTGATGATAGTTGTATCCCCGGGCAATCTTAGGGTCTGCTGAATCATTTGAGTTGTCGTAGTCACCATTATATGCCCAGTCACTGGGATCCAGTGTCTTTATTCCAAGTGGACCTAACAGGATTTTCTCTGCATTTTTCAAGGCTATCCACGCATGTTTAGGAGTGAACATCTCTGGGGCCTGGAACAACATATTGTTTTATCACATCTTTGCCAATGCTGAAAGGACCTTATGAAATGCAAATTATATCTTTTGAATCTGATCCTAGAGTAACTCACCACAGCAATTGCAACAGGGAAATTGCAACGCAGTTGGTAATCAGCCCAGAACTGAGAGGCATTATATGAGTCTTTGTAAATGCCCCTTCGATTGATAAGTTCTGGCTTGGGTTCCCTGTCAGGAATTGGATTTTCATCTATCCAGTAGTACTTCTCAAAGCTCTCTTGAATTTTCTTTTCCCAGAATTCATATGTCCACTTTGTGACATTACCTGAAAAATGAGAGTAAGTTAATCATATAAAAAATATGAACAAAACAAAAATTGCCTATTCTCAAATTCACATCAATCTTGACAATTCATTTCACCACCAAGTAGTGTACCTGTGTCATCGTATCTTTCTACACTGTTGTATTTGAATTTGTCTTCACGATACATCTGACCCAGGAAGCGAAGAGCAGATTTGCAAAGGCCCACAATTTCTACAGCACAACCATCTCTTGGTGTTGCTGGTTTGCCTTTGATTCCTGCCAGCTCACTTGAACCCATTTTGTCCATCCATGTACCGCAGTTGTGAACCGTTCCACCATACACAAAACCTTGAAAAGATTATTTCTATTTATTATTCAAGACTCAGATATGCACTGTCACATATGGCTAAATCACATCCAGACTACTTCTTTTCTAAATTTTAGCATCTACTGTTAGGCTTTCATATACATGTGCAAGAATCACTATTATACCTGTTTCCAAACTGACTCCAATCTCGTTGTTGAAACCTTCATCGCACATCTCCCTGTCAATCTGGTAACCAGCATTCCTCTCACGGAACTTCACGCCCTGGAAGTGGCGCTGCAGGGTCTCCTGAATCACGTCCTCTAGCAACTGATCCTGAAAGAGACAAAAATGATTCTGTAAAATAATGGATAATTTCTGGTACTGTGATATCTTACAAGCTAGAGAAATTTTTGATAGGATTGGGGTCAGAGAGTTTTCACTTTGACACAAGTGTGGGACACATAATAAAGAAATGTAATTCCTATTCCAGACACATTTTCCTTGATAACTGCAAGAAAACACTATAAGAACACACTCTCAGAATCTGTTCTTGAGCATGTTTCTGTCAATATTCATGAAAATACTTTCCACTCTAATATACTTACATGTCTGCCTGGTTCTTGAGGTGGTGAGTCATCAGTAGGGAAGAGACGAGACACTCTGTCCCTGAAGATGCGATTGCCATCAGGAACAATTGCCACATACCTGGAAACACAATTATTTTTGTAATCAACAGTTAAACACTAATGATTATAGTTTCATAAACCAAGAGGACAATTATGAAAAAGATTTAAGTCCAATTCAAATTTAGATAAGCTTTAGAAAAAATACAGGAGCACAAAAAAATAATGCTAATGAATAATATTTTTCTGACATTTTGTGCCTTGTATGCATGAGTTAGCAACACAATCAGCTCCATCTTGAAGGTATTACCACTCTCTACATATTTCAGATATGTCAATGAGTTCAAAAGTAATGAACTAACCTTTGGATGGACTGGAGCCACCACCAGACAGAATCTCTACAGTTGAATCGAGCCTTGATACCTCCATCCAAAAGGTTGGGTATGAGGCCATGACGCATTGTGCTCGCATATGCCAAGATAATCCATCTGTCAAGAGTAAATTAATATTCATAAAGTGCAGAAATATATGTTCTAGAAGTAGGTAGTGTAATTTCATGCTGCATTCTTTATATCTTGCAGTATATTAAAAGTTACCATCTTGTTTCTGAAAAAAATGTGTTGAATAACTTACCTTGCCTCATCATATCTTCCAGTGATGAGAAGATTTCCAGGAAGGGCAATAAATGTGTCTCGGCCCCAGTTGCGCATGTAACCCACTGAGAAATGCGGTAATCCTAGAAAAATAAATAAATTACATTACTCCAGAATAAAAACATAATATGAAATATCATCACAATAGTTCATAAAACAGATCATCATTTTCTAACATCATCAGTGTTCAAATTTAGCTTACCAGCAGCAATAGTAACAGACATCTGTTTCGTTGAACCTGAACCATCTGTGACTACTGGAGGTTGAGGTGAAGACAGGTTGGGAGACAGAGGTGGCATCACGGCAGACTTGACAATGCCACAGAACTGTACTGAGCACAGACTCAGAGCCTTGGCAAAGTCTGACCCTTGAGAAATGAACCTGATTGGGAACAAAATATGAAGTATTAAGAACAGTTCCCAAACAATAAAGCCATTCTTTTTCATGAATCTGGGTTAAATATTCAAGGTAAATTTTAACATAATATGTGGCATCATTATTAAAAAGTAACATCATGATCTCAATCTATGCATATCTTCATACTTACTCTCCCATTAAAGACCAAGCCCGGTTGATAAGAGTGAGGTATACACTTGTCACAATGGAATCAAAGTAAGCTGGAATGAGGTATCTGGGAACTTCCTTCAGCCAGTTGAATATATCCTGGAAGATAAAAAAAATAAATAAATTTGGTTGTGCTACAACCAAACTAAATACAAAACTGAAAGACCAAAACCAGCATAACAACTTCATATATCTAATCCATCATCCTATATTTCATTATTGGCATGTAAATTTATGCTTGTAATCATATGAAATATTGGCTTATGGTATACTTACTTCGAACCACTTGGCAAGCCTCTGGGTTGCTGGTTCATGTTTAAGACGTGTGACGATATACTCAGGCATCCAATCACCATCACGGAGGTTACAACACAGAGGATGCCCAAGATCATTGTGCACACGAATCTCACTCAGCACAGAAATCACCCCTGAAACATCATCAGTGTTCATTATTTCAAAATGCTCTTTAAAATATATATAATTTTCTTACAAGCTAAGAAAAAAAGGTAATCTATTGTTAAAATTCCACAGTAAAAGGGAATCAGTGATTACCTTGAAGACCACAGTAGGGTAATGAGCCATAGTTGGGGATTGAGTAAGTTCCTCCTCCATGGCCTTCATCTTTCTCCTCTTCGTCGCAGCGATAGAGCACACGATTCAAGTCAGAAAGGCACAGTGAGTTCACGATATCCATCAGCTCAACATTATGAGTAGTGACTTCTGAGATTCTTGACTGTAAATGAATTAAAATCACAATCAGATTTGATTACTTGCCTGTTGCTGTTTTATGAACATGGGACCAATTGTCTTAAATATTATAACATACATTTCAGCAAAACTTACTGTAGAAATATCCTTGATTAGCACAGAATAAAGAGAAAAGTTTAGAATTTTGATTTTTTTTGTCTAATTTTTCACATATATGTCATCATCACATATGATTATCAACAATTATAATCTTTAAATCAGTAATATTAACCTTTTAATAATTAACACCTGATCTTGCAGATAAGAAATATTAAAGCCATAACTTACTTTATAACCAAATTCTGACAAAACTCCACGAATTTTGTTCACTGCAGTCTGAGCACGAGGAAGAAGACTTAGTCTGAAAGGATGAGATTATGTGAAATCAATAAAATCAGTAAAAAAGTACTGGTGTTGCTTTTACAGAATCAACATTAGCAAAGTAATATCTGAAGCATTAGGTATTTCATGTACTGTCTGACATGATAATCAAAACTTTTTTATCTCCTAGTCCATTTATAACAAAATAATAAATAAGTCCTCATTCCACCCACCTAGCTTTGCTTGAGTAATATCCTTACAAATCTGAATGAATTTCTTACCTGAATGCAATTACTGAACCAGGTGTAAATTCAGATGTGTATTGGCACTCAGTTTCATCTGCATCCTCAGGTGAAGTAAGTCGCACAAGTGAAGACTCACTTGGTCTGATGTTCTCTTTCACCTCAGCAATGATACTATTCAGACCATTAATGAATTCCGAGTCATTATTGAAGAAGCCTGGATACGACTTATCATCTTCCCTGGAAGTAAAGTAAATAATATTTGTGTATTATAAAAATAGATCATAATATGCATTCTTATCAAAGTCTTTTCATGAATTAAGATTTATATTATATATATATATATATATATATATATATATATTATATAAATATATATATATATATATATTATATATATAATATATTATATATATATATATATATATTATATATATATGTATATATAAATATATATATAAATATATATATATTTATATATATATATATTATATATATGTATATATATTATATATATTATATAGTATTATGTATATATATATGTATATATATATATATATATAATATATATGTATATATATATATTATGTATATATTATATATATGTATATATATATATATTATATATATTTATATATATATATTATATATATATATAATATATAATATATATATTATATATATATATATAATATATATATATATATATATATATATATATATATATATATTTTTTTTTTTTTTTTTTTTTTTTTTTTTTTTTTTTTTCCCTTTCTTTCTTTCTCTCTCTCTCTCTTTCTTCTTTTTTCTTTTTTTTCTTCTCTACAAAAATATGAAAAAAATTAAAACTTACCCTGATGTTTTTCCTTTCACTTGCATCTCAAAGATGATCTCCTCAAGGTGTCCCTGTACTTTCAGTGGCCTGATATGAGTTTCACGAGCCTCTGCTGGAGGTCGGAAGGAAGTGTAGGCAACCAATACAACACTCTGATGTGTAACGGGATTGTGACGTGTTACTGTAACCACATGTTCTGTCACCTGATCCACAAATACCTGTTTGGATAAAATACTAATCAGATATTGCACATATATTTATAAGAGTTGCTAACACTTTGCAAAAAGATGACACAATTCTTCTGTAAGCTAAAAAGTAATACAGACATCAAAGATATTGTAGTAACAGAGAAACAAAATTTGTGGAGTTATAGTGAGAAGCTACAAAACATCTGTTTGATTTGTTTAGCAAAGAAGGAAAAATTGCAATCTTCATAGATTACCTGGTTATAGCCATTAGCTCCAAGCTCAAAATGAAGCTTGTTCAACAACCTCTTACAACGGACAATGCCTGAGCTCTCATTACATTCTCCTCTTGTTGGCTCAGCATCTGTCCAAGCCTGATATACACGTGTTTCATCTACAACGTGAATCTGTAAAGAACAGTAAAGTATTAATAATGTACTGCCAAATCCTACAAATAGTCATAACGTAATGTAGCAGATAATGTCAATTAATCAACTTTTAACCAAAAGAAATATCATACTTACATGATGTGGCACTAACTCATCATAGCCTCTTGTTGACCCAGAAGCACAACATGCCATGCTGACAAGGGCTGTTGAGGGTAACATATCCCAGGCAGTTCGCACTTCTGCAGGGCTGCGGTTGTCATGTGTCAGGTCCAAGAAAATGGCATGAGCAATGCATGGTACCAGAGGCCGTACAGGGGGAAGCAGGAATGCGCCCACAGGTTCACCTCCGTAGCGGTACACAAGCCTTCCCTCTTCATGTGAGTTTGGTGCCGACATGGCCTCTGTTCAGAATTATGGTACATTTGTTAATGCTCATACCTTACTGATACTGGAATATACACATTCATACTCTGCAAGACTTATATTTATATTAAAGAATAATAATATCAAATATGTACCTCAGTTACCTGAGACAGGATCTTGTGACATCAGTCAAATGATCTATAAGCATGATTTTGATAATGGTAAATAAATGATACATGACTGTTTAACCATAGATATAAACATAGAAACTGATCTAACCTCTAATCAATGAATTGATGCCCAGACGGTTGACAAAAACATTGTCTGTAATGTCAGAATTAGTGAAGAGCTCTGCAATTACATACAAATCAGGCCTGACTTTCCTTGCAGCATCCAACATGTACTGAAAAAAAAAAAAGAAAACATTGTAAGTTCTTCCATTTACATTCTTTGTAAAATAAACTAGTCAACCAAAAAATGTTGAAATACATTAAGATATCTTTCCTTAAATGTAGCAAAAAAAAAAATATATAAGGCCTTACAATTAGCAAGTAAATTTCATAATTCAATATGGAACCCAAAACATTTATTTTCTAAATTATCACACTAACCTCTGCAACATGAATTGGGGTGGAATGGCAGTTGTCCAAGCGGATGCCATGGAAGATGCGAGCCGTATATTCACAATAACGTTTCATGTGATCCCATAGGTATGGACTGTCTTCAGGCTTGTCACCATATCTGTCAAATAAAAGAAAATTAAAGCAATGTTTTTCTTTCTCTCTCACTCTTTTATTCAAACTGTTTTCCAAAGAATGTCAAGTGTATGAATCTTGAAAGAAGTTGGAATCAATATAATCATAAATTCACTGAGATCCTGTTTGAACTTTAGCATTAACAATTATTATATATTAATTATTTTTATGCTTTTAACCAGGGCCATAGCAAGAATAGGTAAGCACGCTTCCCTAAATACCTAGATGGGGTCCTCTCTACAGACAACCACATTTCACACTTTGGCAGTTGCAATATTTATGCAGATTTTGATTATACAGGGATTTTTCTTTCCTTGATTTTAATCAAATGGAAAAGACAACATTTCCATGATGGAGTACCTAAGTGTTATGGAACCCTGTTAGATAGGGGATATATGGAGTTTGGCAGTTAGAGCTCTGCTCTTAACACATTTTTTTGAACTCACCTGAGCTTCACACTGTCTCCCCATGCAACCAACTCCCTTCGTAGGTAGACATAGCAGTCTGATCTTGCAAAGTTATTCAGTGGATCATCACCCATGACCCACCCATTATGTGCCATCAAGTAGCAACCCTTATCGCTAAACATAAGGGCCTCTTCCTCCTCCAGGGAAGCGTCTTCTCCGTAATGAGTGAAGTACCTAGAAGGGACACCATACTCATTTATCATTATTTTGTCATTGTGCATTACCAGATCATCAAGGAAATATACTTTTCTATTTTCCATATTTGAAGATACTAGAAATGTGTTGATTGCATATGACTTACGGTGGTACTAGTGGGTAGTCTCTGGAAACCTCTGCAATCATAGGCCCATCTGGTTGAAGTCGCTGGTATCTGAAATGGATTAGAATTACCTTTAGCAGCAGAAAAATAAAAATACTTGATAACACATCTACAACTAATTTATTCGAACAAAATATAGAATAAAAAATGTCTCATGAAACATTCAATTAACATTAGAAAAAGACCATTCCCAAGCCTGAGCAAAACATTAAGTAAACAAGCTCTATGATAAACAAAATCTGGTATTAATAGGTAAGGCAAGTGCCAACCCACCTGATCGTTCCCAGAACACATTCAACGGCCTGGATGAGGTGTGCCTGGATCTCACTTGTGCGCTGCTGGTTGAGGTTCTCAATGTGACGTCGGAACTCAGCACAGCAACGTACAATTCGATCTTCCTCATCACGGGCTTCAGGTCTGCAAGGAGTGATTTCTTATTAGTTTATGAGTAATATAATGGATTCTACACAAAGTAATAACAATAATAAATGAAGTTTCTGAATGAAAACCAATATCCCAAAAGATATCATCAGAGCCCTTCTTCCCCCTTTCCCAAAAAAAAATTATCATGCCTTGTCATAATATGTAATTATCAGTGTTAATATATGACAAGACAATGTACAATTGCTTGGAAAATCACATTTATGCAATATGAATAAAATACCAAATAATTTCAAGTATACAAGCAATTTAAATTATACTTTTCCAAGTTTAAAACTTTTACTGATTCTAAAACCAGAAACTACATGCAAACTCATTGTCCAACCATAGATAAGAAGATGAAAAATCCTTTTGAACATGATGCACCTTCTTTATTACTTTTTAAAATCAAGATCAGCATAATGTGTTGAAATAAGCGTAATACGATTAAATTAACTATATAGAAAAAACATTATCATGCACAGAAGAAAAGAAAAATCTCCAATGAGAAATGTGAAGGCAGTCTGCATTTTAATTTTGCATTTCATTTATTATGATTGTTTCTTAGTAAATGGAAGCATTAAAAAATTGACAAGTTCTCCAAATCAATGAAGCCTATAGTCTGACCTTTCAGAAAACCTTTTCAGGTGTCAAGCACATACTGAAAAACAATTATTGTTATCAAAATGGTTTAGCAGATGATGTAATTACTATCTTCATTATTACTGATATGATCATCAATATCATCCTTCTTGTTATTATTATAACCATTAAAATCATTACCATTATAAATGAACAAATAATAAAAACTGCGGTGGCTATGTAATTCATAATTCAGTTAAAAAGTAATAATATGCCTGTGTGCATATACGTATGTATGTATGTATGTACATGTGTGTGTGTGTGTGTGTGTGTGTGTGTGTGTGTGTGTGTGTGTGTGTGTGTGTGTGTGTGTGTGTGTGTGTGTGTGTGTGTGTGTGTGTGTGTGTGTGTGTGTGTGTGTGTGTGTGTGTGTGTGTGTGTGTGTGTATATGTATATGTATATGTATATGAATATGTATATGTATATGTATATATATGTATGGGGGCCGCGGTGGCCGAATGGTTAGAGCGTCGGACTCAAGACTGTCACGACGGCAATCTGAGTTCGAGGGTTCGAGTCACCGACCGCCGCGTTGTTTCCCTTAGGCAAGGAACTTCACCTCGATTGCCTGCCTAGCCACTGGGGGACAAAGTCAGCCCAAGTCAGTGCCGGGTAAATAGAGATGGTGACTCGGAAAAAAAAAAAAAAAAAAAAAAAAAAAAAAAAAAAAAAAAAAAAAAAAAAAAAAAAAACACCGGGCGGAAGGCAATGGCAAACCACCGCTCTAAATTGCCAAGAAAATCATGGAAGCCCATGATCGTCAAGGCCGCGGTGGTCGAATGGTTAGAGCGTCGGACTCAAGACTGTCACGACGGCAATCTGACTTCGAGGGTTCAAGTCACCGACCGCCGCGTTGTTTCCCTTGGGCAAGGAACTTCACCTCGATTGCCTACCTAGCCACTGGGTGGCTAAGCCAGCTCAAGTCAGTGCTGGTTCCAAGCCCGGATAAAATAAGAGAGAATGATTACCTAAAAAGGTAACACCGGCACTCTCCGTGGAAAGGAACTGGGGACCCTACCACGTACTCACTCCAAGAGCATCACAATGTGAAAACTGCAATTGAGTATCATGCTGTGACCACGGCGGCTCAGACATGAACCTACCGTTAAATGATAATGATGATATATATGTATATATATATATATATATATATGGTGTGTGTTATATAGTATATATGATATTATATATATATATATATATATATATTATATATATATATATATATATATATATATATATATATATGTATATGTATATATATTATATATATATATATATATATATATATATATATATATATATATATATATATATATATATATGTATATATATATATATATATATATATATATATATATATATATATATATATATGTGTATATATGTATGTGTATATATGTATGTGTATATATGTATGTGTGTATATATGTATGTGTATATATGTATGTGTATATATATATATGTATATATATATGTATATATATATATATATATATATATATATATATATATATTATATATATATATATATATATATATATATAATGATAGATAGATAGATGTATACATACAAACAAACATATACAACTATTACCTAGTGGCTAACATTAGTACACATGAAAGTTGCAATAAATACTTCATGTTCAAAAAGATTTCCAAACTTCATACTACTCACTAGACTTGTAATTTTTTACAATTAAAACTTGAAATAACTTTCTTGATATTTTCATTTCCTTTTTATAAAACTCATTTATTACACAGTTTTATATACACTCATGCCAAGGTGGTCCCAGAAATTTCTGGGAAATATTTTTACAATGAATAATCCACTCTGTCACCACAAACCTTAAACCATTAAAGAAATAAGGGGAAAAAAGTGATAACCACACACTAAGATATAAGGTGTAAAAATGTGCTGTTTTGGTGGTTGGTGTTAAAATACATGAGTGTACTTCCCCCAACCTTGGTCATGTAATGAAAACAACCATATATCCAAATATTAGGGATACTATTAGAATAAGCGCTAAAATATACAGCCAGGGATCATTTACCCAAAAGTCCATGTTTTGTGTTTTCATTAGACCTCAAAAGAGTAACACAAGCACAACATGAACAACTGTATTAATTTTGGATCAAATAAAGAATCTCCAACACAAAAGTAAACCCAAGTTAATTCCAAAACCGCAGAACCAAAGTTGAAAACAAAATGTTAAAACATTATTGAAATTTTTAATTGCCATAACCTAAAAGCGTGGGTTTTATCAAAAGCAAACTTCTTGGCTTTTACTCAGAACTTACCCACTACCCTGGAGGGTCTTCGCATTCGACTCACTAGGAAAATACAAGAAAATATTATGAAACATTATCTGTTTCAAAAGGCTGTAAGAGTAAGAAAGGCCTGAATTATTTAACACAAGCTCTCTGGTAAATCATTAAAATATATCTTTTAGCTCTTATTAAACTATTCAGTGCCTTCTCTCACAACCCCTGGTCAGGCTCACAATTCCTTCACTGGTCTTGTACCTACCTAGCCTTCCTCGAAGCAAATAAGAACACTGCTTTTTGCTTTTGGTTGCTTTTTAAAGGTTATTCCTCTCTATAGCATTCCATTATGGCAGTATTTATGGGTTTTGAGGAAACTATTGCACAAATAATTGGTAGTACTTTACTACTTCCCAGTGATAGAGATAAAATTTACAAAGGACACTATGTCTATTCAGATTCAACCTCAAAGATAACGCAAATAATAATTAAGTATCTTTTGATCCTATTATCATACAATTATTGTTTTTTGTATATGATTCCCCAAAAGATCAATAAAATATATATACTTGCTTAACAGTTAATACCTGACTACATTCATTTTTTTACATTGTATATGATGAAAATGAATAAGACTTTTATTATATGTACATACAAGTACATGTATAAGAAAAAAGACAGAGTACTATACCTGGCTAAATTGTAGAGTCTCACAGCAATATTCATATCAACTGTGCAGGTTCTTCTTCCATAATTGGGGTCCTGAATGATGACCATTTCCTCTTTGTATGAAGAATCACCCTTGCCTCTGGTGACGATTGGAAGGTTGCTGGAAATTCTGCGACGGAACTCTTCAACTGTTTTGTCTACATCCACAGTGTAGAATTCATGGAGTTTAACTTGTGGGAGGAAATGGCTATGAATAACATTCTTAATAGCCTATGGAAAAAAACAGGAAGAATTAGACATTTTGAAATGACCAAAAATGGTATTATCAAACAATTTGTTTACACTGTCTGCAATAATTAGTCACCAGTTTTTCATAGACAGGTTTTATACGATATCAAAAACAAGAAATCCTCTCAAAGAACACATAACCACACAATTCAAAATAACATTCCTACCTCAAGATCTTTTTCTTCCCTGATGGCCACCGGGATACCACGATCTTCCCATTTGCCATCAGCCACTTCAACTGTCATATGGTACAGTACACGATCCAAAAGATAAGCGGGACGGAGGTGAGGGGAGTTCTGGCAGTTATAGGTTGCCTCAGGATGGTCCTGGATCCAGTTAGAATCATTGGCTGTGTGGTTCAGCACTACATCAGTCAGGGATAACATCTTCCATTCATCCCTCATTCTCCTGATGAGAGCCTCAACATCAGCAAAGGTGTACTGGTGGTCTGGGGTCTGGAACTCAGTGTTAAGCTTGTGCTGATCCTTTATCGAGTAGGAAGAATTTGAATCACCAAGTTCCTAAAAAATTAAAGATAGTTAATATTGGCTACAACCTTTTTTCCCTTCAAATGTGTAAAAATGAACTGCAGTAATATTGATATAGCACATTACATTATAATATATTACATATGAAAACATTTTATTTTTTTATTTTACTGTTTACCTGAATGGGAGTAAAATGAACCAGATTGTAGCCAGTCTCATAAGCCACTTGCAGCCTTTGTTCCCAGTCAGGCAGAGGTCCTAGGCATTTCGACAACACAGTCTGGCACTGAACGCAATCCAAACTCAAAGTTTCACTATTGGTGCCTACAGTGAGGGTTGGGTCTACAATGAAGTAGCCAGAGCCCTGAGCTCTTTCACGTTCCACTCTGAGGGGATAAAATTTATTTGCTTCAGTCATCAATTTTTCAATGTGGACTTCATAATCAACAATATGAAGATTAAACCCCATGGAAAAATTGAGCCATAAGAAAAGTCTGATGAATAACTGATATTGATGTTGATATTGGCTTACACCAGTAAAAAAGACAATACTGGCACATACCCATCATCATAGGTGAAATAGAAATGGAAAGCTCCTGCTGAAATGATGACTACTTCAACATAGAGGGCTGTATCATCACCCTTATTGCGAGAGTCACTTTTCCATTGGAGACGTCTATAACGGTTACGGGTGAAACCCTCTCCTAGGTCCTCTGGGTGGTTGGTGAACACACTGACAGCCTTCCCCAGCAGAGATGGGCCGGGACGGAGCTGAAGTACCCACCCTGGATGATAAAAAAGGCTGATTACTGAAGATTGCACTTCTGGTTGGTAAGCTATCACCAGAGAAATTTGATCATATTCTATTCTATCTCTGATCATATGAAATACTGATAAAAAGCATCATTCACAGATTCAAAACTATATTCAAACAAATTAAATTTTGTTTCATACCTTTTTGCAGACGGAAGAGTGTTGAGTCCATGTGGTCACCATGGTTGAGGGTGAGCACACGAACCTGCGGCTGCTGCTGGCTAAAGCTCATGCCAGGTCCACCTCCCATCTTGGGTAAGCTCAGTCCCTACAAATGACATTTTGTTATTTTAAATGGAAAGAGACACTCAACAATCTATATTCTAATAAGATTTACTGCCACTCAAATTACCTGCAAATCTTTTACCAAGAAAACTTGCCAATCCTTCCAAATCTCAAATCTTGCATGTTTCTACCAATCCTGACCCTAACCTCATTCCCCAACACACCATGCCCCTGCCCCCTAACACTCCAAAAAAGGGTCCAACCATTTTTGAGTGAACCCTAAATAAAGGAACAAGAAGTCAACCAACCATCCAACCAGCAAACAAACAAACCTTCGGCTCAGATCCCATAGTCCCATTGACCGAGTTGGTCATAGGAGACATATGGTCAGAAGTGTACATCTGCTGGCTCTGAGGCCCCTGGGTCACCACCCCGGCTCCGTCCTGCACGCCCATCTTGAAGAAGTTGGCCAGCTTCCTGAAGAGGTGAATTCATGCTACCATTAACCAGTGAACTCCAAGAACACTTCTTTCATTTTGTGGAGGTAATCATAATTCCTGTTTTTTTGGTTTAAGGAATAAATGGCATCACAATTATTTAGAAATAAAGGAAAGATTTATTTCTTATATCTGTTCATAGGTAATTATAATAAAGGAAATAAAAATAAACTAAAGATACTTTGATTGGTGAGTTTTAGTAGTAACAGAAAAGAAAAACTGTCACACAAATGGGGAAGTAAATAAAAAACAGAACATATCACACACAGATTTTGGGGTAAATAAAAATAAATGAATAATGTACTGTGGTCTATGTGTGAGTGTGTGGGTGAATCATGAGCTCGATGGTATGAGTTAATGGAAGCGGAGGTGATATTTGCATTAGAATTTATGATAACATTTCAAAAATAAATAAGTGGTAAAAAAGAAAAAAAACGACCAATCTCTAATACTGTAAATGGTTAGTATATAAAACAAATTGCGTGGGCATCAACTGAATACTGTTAAAGAGGGTGAAAAATCATAAGGGCGGGGAAAAATTCAAACGTAGTAGAAATATATACTTATTTATTTTGTTTCTATTTATTTAAAGAAAAACTCGCAAAAAATAATCAGCATTTAATAATCCACATGTTATTTAACCATTCGCTAAGACCCCAACGAGCAGCAACTACCTGTCAAAATAGTGCCGATACACAAAATGACAGAGCAAAGATAAGCGCGGAGCAAGTTAAAGAAAACGTGTGGCATGCTCGCCCTCCACAGAACGCGAGGGCGGCGCAGACGGAGAGGTTTGTGATGCACGCGGTTGGCTCACTCAGCACACGCCGGGCCACCTCGTGGAGGAGGTCACCTGTACGACTGATTCCACTCTTTCTGGCCGCTGTCCTTTTCCTTCGCCGAGCCGTAAGCGTAGATTCGCCGAAGAGGCTGCTGGGACGATTTCTGGAGCATCTGCTCTTCGTAGCACGAACTCAAGGGCCGACCCGCTGCCTTTTGGCCGTTTCTTCTGCGCCCGCCGGCAGGTGCGGCTTCTTTCCGTCCACCTACCTCCATCCCCTCCTTGCCTTCACACACTCCCTCACTCATGCTTGGAGAAAGGATCTGTTTGTCAGGTGTGTTGCCTCCATTAAGATACAGCTATTTCACATGAATATGTGGATTTTTAAAAAAAGTTACTACCTGTAATGGAACTGGCGATGGCCATCGAAATGATAACTCGCATTCGAATATTTCCTTTAAAAGGGCTAAAAAATGCCCCCGTGGTAAATCAGTCACCCTTGAAGCAAAGATGGAGCTTCCGGGCGGGTATGATCAAATTGCATGCAATGTTGCACTTGAAGTGCACCTACCAGCTTCTCCAACTGGTTTATCACCTCGAAGCGCCACCTGATAACATTTCCTGAGCCATGTTAGCGGTATCTCCCTGCTCCATTATCAGCATTTCCCAAGAGAAACTTCCCGTGACGGTTCGTTTCGTTCTCAGCCCGATTACGTGACGACGTGCAGCAACTACTTTGGTGTGCATCTGAAGCACGAAAATACTAACAGCACAAATTCCCCCTTGAACGAGCAGATCTACCATAGTGTTAAGCCTGAACGACAGGTTTGTACAGAGTTAATCATTAGAATCTGCTATTTAACCTTTTTAAAACAATATACGACCAAATTATCAGTTATCATGATCATCGTTGTTAGTGTCATTAAGATTTTCATAGTTTGTTGGCAGAATATAGATTATTGGCGACTTTTTTACCACAAGAAATAATCGGAATCGGTACGTGACGCACCTTATCGGTTCGGTCCCGGCCATTAATTCACACTATATATCAACGACTGAGTATCACGAGAAAAACAATAACTAAATTCTTACACGGGCGTTACTTTCTTCACTCTGATCACACCAAACATGACAGTGTCACTGACGCTCGATATCCCAGCACCGGTCCTAGTGAGGGCCGTCATGCAACTTCGGCCTGAACTTGCTGCATTTTTAAGTTGAAAGGAAATATATCACACTGATACCCTCCTTGCAAAACACTACTTTCTATCGATGTATGGACGTTACAAATGCAGTGCATTCCATGCATTTTAAGAAAATCAGCTCAACCGCGAGAGTGCCCGAGAGGGAACTTACTTGAGGAGGGCAGCCAACCACACAAACAATACTTCGAGAAATTTCATCCTCTTCCCACAAACACAAAGTCTACAACGCTAAAACGCAGATGATCCATGAACGTCTAAGATCCGTGTGTCATGATGGATAACGTGCGTCCCCACTGCCATGGCAAGTCCGCGCTACCCTGCCCAGACGAGGACCTGCACTTCTGAATATCCGCTGCCTTTCGCTCTATTTGTTTATGTTTCGTCTCAGCAGTCGCGATCAGGAGTCTCTCACTGCTTGCTATCTTAAAATTAACCCGCGGAGATAAAACTGATTGTAAATTTCGAAAACGAAAGAGTCATAACTAGATTTTGATGTAGGAACAAAGTGTACCACTAAACTGATATCAATGAAATAGGAATAAGTTGATTTTCGCAGTGCCGGTGATAAGACGCTATTGTTGCCGGGTGGAGAAGACTGGCCAAAGTCACCTTAGTCCCCATGGGCTGACATTGCCTCCCCCTCCCCCACAACCACTTCATGCACTTGCATAGCCATTGCACAATACTTCGTTTAAAACTCGGATTACTTCGCAGAGCATAAGCGCAATAAATCGTGAAGGACATCTGTGAGGTCAGAATAGGTTAAATCGCGTTTGTACATGTTGAAGTGATCAGATAAGAAGATCGGCGAACTTTTTAATCACTCACATGTTACATTTAAAGAGATTACTTATCTAAAGCTATCTTGATCATCCTGGGGTGAACAACCCTGACTGAGCTCTGTTGTCAGCTGGCCGGAGACGCTATAGCAGTGTAGGGTTGTGACCGGCTGCTGGACCAGCTTAGCAACACGGGAGAAAACTTCCTAATTTGGGGCCCCGACTGAGGCTGGGCTGTGAGCTCCGTCTAGTACCGCTATCACACTCGAACACGAGTCTTGGGACGCGTTGGGCCTCACGCACATGGGCAAGGTCAGCGCAAAGGCCGCGGCACTGTGCCCGAGGCGGCGCGTGCCCTCTCGCGGCCGGTTCACGCACAGGAGAGCGATGACGAACCCTTAACTCATATCTTATTATTAGACCTAAGTGCCATCCAACGACTGAGTCATGCTTGTCTTTTTTCTTGATTTCCGTATCCAACTTGTATGAAGTCATCGCCACTTTCATTCTCCTTTGACTATCCACAGCTGTAGCTTATAACGAAGTCGTGAAATAAAGTCCTCTCCCGGCAGTGCCGAAGGGGCTTTCGCTTCAGCCGTGTGGCTGATTCCATTCCTTGAAGAGGTCGCAGCTCCCTCTCGTACTTACGCGGTTTCCCTTAACCTCGATTTCCGAAGAACAGATGATGCAGATCATGCACTTCCCACAACTGTCCGCGATCACTAGTGTCGCGAGCACAACGTCCAGGCAGACGGCGCGCGAGTGCTTGCGGCAAGCGTTGGATCGGCGCTCACTGTGCTATGGAACCGTGCCGTTGTCCCCTGGCGGAGGGTGGGAGTGGGAGTGGTGCGATGACCAGTCCTCACCTCCCTTTATTATATCACTCCACGCCCTCCACCTCCCACTTACACTACGTCACCCACCTCACACCTTCTCCACCTAATCCACCTTCTAGTAAAGTCCGACAGCCTTGGACTTGGTGAGTTTGACGCGAGCGCGCTGGACTGACCTCACCTGACCCGACTCCAAAGCAAGAATGGTGCGCGGTGCGGCGCCAGACTGCTAAGGGCTCCTGCGGCACAAGACACTTGAGCCGCCTCCCCTCGTGCTGCTCACCTGACCTCGACATCAACGGGGTGAGCGCCCCAGACCCGCCAGACGAAAGTTCCCGCCGCGCCGCCCAACAACTTTCCCCAAAACAAACAGAAGTCTTCGGGGCTGTATGGCACAATAAGACGCGATCACAAATAGACTGTGCGCGAGCAAGGGTACGTGCTGGAGACCGCGGGCGTGCTCCAGCAGACAGTGTTTGGTGGGCGGCAAGGCAGGAAAGCGTGATGCTCACCCACACCCGTCTGGCGTCACCGGCGCGGCGCCAGACCTGTTCCAGCCTACTTACCTGCACTTGCTTCTTATTCTTAATTCGTGTTTTTATGTATTTTTTGCCGTATCAACATACAACTGAAATTCACAGCACAGATAAAATGCCACATGAGAATACACTCCATGGAAGTAATGCCCGGAGATGGCGATTGTCCAACTTCCGGCGTGGAAAAAGCATAAATTTTAAATTTCGGAAAGAACGAATAGTCCCTAACTCTTCCACTAGTAGACAGTATGCGGGGGGGGGGGGGTCTTGTTACGCGGCAAGGGGTGAGGAGGGGGAAGGGAAAAGGAGAGGAAGAAAGGGGGAGGGGGAAGAAGAACCCTCGAGATCGCATAACATGAAACCCGAGGGTTAAACTCGTCCCGCCCCGCCTCGTTGCACGCTGCTGGTTCCATTGTTCCCTGGAAACCCTGCCCGCGTCGGGCAATTTGGGCCACACACCGTGCACTCGCCAGAAATCTGGCAAAATAATAACAACGCAAACCACGCCTTTCTACATTGTGACCTGCTATTACCCGCAATCGGACGTTGCACAGAGGAATATATCGCCGCCTACAGGGCCTGGAGCCCGTTTCGCTGGGGCGCCTTCGGGCGAGGGATTCGGCGACACGTAATGACACAGCGGCGCGGCCCCATTCTTTTTTTCACACCCGGGGATTTCGTGTCCTCAGTCCAGTAATTACTAGCTTAGGTTTGCTTTTTTTATTCGTCATATCACGGGCGACATTTTTTTTCCTTTTGAAGCAAAACGAGAAAATCTGCCTCCACAAAACAATAAATTTATTGATTTTATTAATATGTAGCAAACACGTGACAAGTTTGTCACGTGTCGTACTATTCTAAAACAACAATAAAAAAGTCTAAGAATAATTTATATGCTGTCATGTGACGTGTGTGTGTGTGTGTGTGTGTGTGTGTGTGTGTGGTGTGTGTGTGTGTGTGTGTGTGTGTGTGTGGGTGTGTGTGGTGGCGGTGTGTGTGTGGTGGTGGTGTGTGTGTGTGTGTGTGGGGTGTGTGGTGTGTGTGTGTGTTGTGTGGTGTGTGTGTGTGGTGTGGGTGGTGTGGTGTGTGTGGGTGTGTTGTGTGTGTGTGTGTGTTGTGTGTGTGTGGTGTGTGTGTGTGTGTGTGGTGTGTGGGGTGTGTGTGTGTGTTGTTTGTGTTGTGTGTGTGTTTGTGTGTGTGGGTGTGTGTGCTGTGGTGTTGGTTGTGTGTGTGTTGTGGTGTTGTGGTTGGTGTTGTGTGTGGTGTTGTGTTGTGTGTGTGTTGTTGGGTGTGTGTGTGTGTGTGTGTGTGTGTGTGTGTGTGTGTGTGTGTGTGTGTGTGTGGTGTGTGTGTGTTGTGTGTGTGTGTGTGTCTTTTATGTATATGATGTTTTTGTGCATATGTTGCCAATCATTCACTGTAAAAGAACTTTAGATTTCAATCCGACATAATAATTATTTTCATAGCATCATCAATGCCGTTGCCAATAACAATGACAATAATTCACATTAATATAATGGTAACAACAAAAACAATAATACTATAATAAGAGTAACGAGAATATAAGAACAACACTGGTCACCGTCTTTTTCGTTACTTTTACTACCATTATTCATAATAAAAATAGTAACGTTATGCTCAATATTAATATCATAATTGCCAATGTAAATGCTATCTTTATCACTATCAAGGTAATTCTTATCATTAACACTATGATCATAATCATCATAACTTATCACAATATTATTAATATCACCATTGTTATCTCAATGTCTTGATTACTACTAAGATACGTTGGCAAGAAAATAAAACAAGAAAATAAATTTACTCAAATCTTAGGACATTACTTGCCCGGTTACATTCACTTCGACATCACTGAGCAGATGGCCGGGGTTTTAAATAAACGTACTTAGCTTAACTTAACCTCGACAACTTTTTTGTATGATGTATGATTTATATTTTTATTTTACCATGTACAATTACAATAGTCGCAGAGTACTGCACTATTTCAAATATATGTAATATTATAATCATGATTGCCCACAGCTGAGCAGATAGCCAGGGTGGTAAATAACCTTACTTAACTTTGACAACAAGAACGCCTTTGCAGACACTAATATCAATAACAATAAAGGCTCTCAACATGAATACGATCACTAGTACCATCACCATCACTGTATCAACACTGATAATATCTATGGACACAGTAAGCCTATCAAAATTATAATGAACATGTTAATCTTAACTGCTATCCACAGATACAATTAACTACATTCTTAAACAACAGGATATAACAACATAATTTTTTTGAAACTACAACAATTTATCACTATTTGTCATGACACAATTTTGGAACGTAACGCCAACAAACAAATTCTCACTATGTAGCTATTTTTGCTTCTACCATAGCTAAACGGGGGAAAATCTTAGTTACATCATTCTACTTGCTAGCAATGGTTTATTTGTAACATTTGATGTGGATACTGCTATCAGTGCTGGCATTCTAAAATGAAATAATAGATGCAATAATTAATATTAAAAGTATTAACACTACTCATTACTCTGGTT
>NC_051388.1:16123649-16148649 GCF_015228065.2 Penaeus monodon
CACACACACACACACACACACACACACACACACACACACACACACACACACATATATATCTGTCTCTCTATCTATAAAAAAGAAGTGAAAATATCAACAATATTAATGATTGTTCCACGGTTAACAATAACAACCTTCATAACTGAGATTATGATAACGAGCACAATCATGAAGCTATAATTTTCCAAATAGCTGATGTCGAATGAATGAAACGGTAATTTTCCTATTTTCTGGTATATTTTCAAGCGTGGTGCAGTATTTGTATCAATGACACTTATCATCCACACTCAGAAGGCAAAACAAAGGATGGACAGAATAGAACAAACGCATCACTGTTAGCTGAACATGCCTCGGCAAAGAAAGAAACAACGATTTTAACTTACCATTAGTTGTGTTGCAAAATGGTGGAAACTGCATGTTGTTTGAAAGAAGTTCTCCTTTTCCTGTCAGGTCCTTGATTGGAAGCCACAGATTTGTGAGCACAGGATGCTATAACGCACCGGATCTGTTGTGTACTGCTATTTGTACACATGTTGTCTTTGGTGCACAGCGCCGCTATGCTGAGAGTACACTCAGAACACTCGAATTTCATATATAGTGTTTTGAACACAAGGACTCCACAGGTGTAGCTTACATGACGATATTCATATATAGGACAATTTTCAAGCACATACACAGCAAAATATACATATTCTTTAAAAATTCGTTTCATTCGTATTGACTCAGTGTGTTGCACGCGATGGGTCTTGTGAGGACCCCGCCTCGCCCTCACCGCTCGCACTCTCCCTGACGGTAGAACGATTCGCGTCCTCCGTCAAGTCACTTGTAATGATTCGTCTTTCTCGGATGATTCTTCTTGTTGTAGTCGTCGTTGTACCGTCGTCAGAGACGGTCGTGGATACATCTTCGGAGGTCAACGCTGGTGGCAGTGACGAGACTTCACCTTCCTCGTCTTCGAACTCCACTATGTTGCCATCTTCGTCTCTTCTTATGACCTTGACTTTCCGCACAGTCCTTGTCGTTGTCGTCGTCGTCGTCGAACCAAGAATATTTTCGAGATTTTCGTCGTAACCCTCTTGCATGAAATGGCTTAAATCAGCCGGTACTCTTCTAACAGTAGTTGTAACTGTTTGTGTGTTTTCCGGGGTCTCCCTTTGACCGAGGCCAAAGCGGAGTAGAGATGACTCTCCGGAAGTGCCAGGTAGCAGGTGTGTCAGCCCAGACTGAAAGCCTTCCACTGAATCTAGATTTAATGCATCAGGATCACCTTCATACTCAGTTTCAACTGTTGTTTCTTCTGGACCATCACCTACTCTAACCCGTTTGATTTTTCTAATTCGAACGGTTCTGTGGGTGGTGATGTTCTCTGGCCACTCAGTTCTTGTCACAACTGATGACTCTGGGTCTTGTCGCACAATCTGGGTTCGCTGACCTGATGGCTCACCATCTTGGTCAGAAGTCACAGTCTGAGATTCTATTCTTCTGTGTACTATTACTCTCCCACCAGCATCTTCAGTTACAAAGACATTACGAGATTGTTTAGAGCCTCTAGATTCTCCATCTTCTTTGCTCTGTAACTCAGTCAACTGAGGTGCTGATATGAGTTTTCCTTCAGAATCTGTTTCCATTCTAACTTGGTAGGAATATGGACCTACAGACCAATCCCCTGATGTGTCTGGAGAGAGATGTATTTGGTGTTGCTCTGTCCTGTCTGGCGATATGTGGAAAGGTTCCCTTATGACCTGTACTTCTGTCTTACATTCACTTAATGTTCTGTCAGGTGTTATTCTAAAAGGCCCTAATTTACCCTTGATATAAGATTCAACATCATCTGCTCTTTGAGCCTCTGTCGATATTGTGTATTCTCTATTTACTTCATGAATTTCTGCTGGGCGTGATGTCATCATAACCTGTGAATGCTCAGTTTGACTTTGAGGCAGTACTGTAATACTTTGAGTGTGAGGAACTACAAATTCTTGACTAAACTGATTACTATCTCCCACAATGACCTTATGGCTAATTGTACTATGAGAGGTCTGTGGCGGTATGACCCAGCCAATAGGAACTGTGCCTGGTCTTACCGATACTTCTGGAATGTTTCCCCTCAATTCCCCTTCACCACTTACCCTGCTGCTAACAATCTTTGCTCCAGCTGATGAGGAAACAACTGTAGGTTCCCCGGTAGACACAACCATTGCACTAGATACAGGATGTTGACTATGGTATTCTTCAATCATAGTGTCTCCCACAGTTCTGTCTGAACCACTGAATGTATAGGTTGCGATTCCATGTTTGCTTTCTGGTAGACTGGTACTTACTTCAACAGTTCCCTGAAGTTTTGGTATTACCGATACACTTGTCTGCTGTTGAGCTGGCTGATATGGTGTTTGTGCTTCTGGTTGGTCTGTCTCCTTCTCCAGCTCTTCTTCAGACATAGAATTAGCCTTTTTCTTTCTATTTGCTCTGTTCCTCTTTTTCTTGGATTTCGTAAGAGGTATGTCAGTAGTAACTACAGTGGATGTAGATGAAACTTTGCTTAAATCTCCATTACCTGTAACCAAAGATGGAACTCTGATCTCTGAATCTACAGCTATAGTTTCTGTTTTTGTAATATGGTCAGATATTTTGGTTTTAACTTTTACCCCTTCGAGGTTTTCAATATCTTCAACAACTCCACTTTTGATATTTGGAATTTCGACCTTCGTTTTCATTTTGCCTTCAGCTTCCGGGAGGTCAACACTTGCCTTCTTCTCTTGGATGTCAGCCTTCACTGCCTTGCCTTTGGCTTTTGGCAAGTTAACCTTGCCGTCAAAGCCAGGAGTTTTAACATTCCCCTTTATTAATGGTATGTCAACTTCACCTTCTATGCCTGAAATTTCTGCACTACCTTTGCCCTTTGGCAAGTTGACCTTTCCTCTGGATTTCGCCTTTCCCTTAACTACGGGCATGTCAATCTTGCTTTCCGTAGACGTTTTTCCTGTTTTACCCTTTATTTCAGGCATGCATATCTTACCTTCAGGGCCTTGGATTTCTAACTTCCCTTCAGTTAATGGCAAATCAACCTTCACTCCTGTACCTAGGGTTTCTGGCATGTCACCCTCATCTCCAAATCCTGTTATCTCTATTTTGCCCTTCATTTCTGGCACGCCAATTTCCCCCCCAAAGCCTGAGGTCTTGATTTTTCCTTTGGCATCTGGCAAGTCAACCCTGCCTTCGAAACCAGGGATTCCAGCACTGCCCTTAATTTCTGGCATGTCAACTTTGCCCTTGATTTCTGGCATGTCAGCCTTGCCTCCAAAGCCTGGGATTCCAACACTGCCCTTGATTTCTGGCATGTCAACCTTGCCCTTGACTTCTGGCATGTCAATCTTGCCTCCAAAGCCTGGGATTCCAACACTGCCCTTGATTTCTGGCATGTCAACCTTGCCCTTGATTTCTGGCATGTCAATCTTGCCTCCAAAGCCTGGGATTCCAACACTGCCCTTGATTTCTGGCATGTCAACCTTGCCTCCAAAGCCTGGGATTCCAACACTGCCCTTGATTTCTGGCATGTCAACCTTGCCCTTGACTTCTGGCATGTCAATCTTGCTTCCAAAGCCTGGGATTCCAACACTACCCTTGATTTCTGGCATGTCAACCTTGCCTCCAAAGCCTGGGATTCCAACACTGCCCTTGACTTCTGGCATGTCAATCTTGCCTCCAAAGCCTGGGATTCCAACATTCCCTTGCCGGCTTGATTTCTGGCATGTCAACCTTGCCTCCAAAGCCTGGGATTCCAACACTGCCCTTGATATCTGGCATGTCAACCTTGCCTCCAAAGCCTGGGATTCCAACATTGCCCTTGATTTCTGGCATGTCAACCTTGCCTCCAAAGCCTGGGATATCAGCACTGCCCTTGATTTCTGGCATGTCAACCTTGCCCTTGATTTCTGGCATGTCAACCTTGCCCTTGATTTCTGGCATGTCAACCTTGCCCTTCATCTCTGGCATGTCAACCTTGCCTCCAAAGCCTGGGATTCCAACACTACCCTTGATTTCTGGCATGTCAATCTTGCCTCCAAAGCCTGGGATTCCAACACTGCCCTTGATTTCTGGCATGTCAACTTTGCCCTCCATCTCTGGCATGTCAACCTTTCCTCCAAAGCCTGGGATTCCAACACTGCCCTTGACTTCTGGCATGTCAACCTTGCCCTTGACTTCTGGCATGTCAACCTTGCCTCCAAAGCCTGGGATTCCAACACTGCCCTTGACTTCTGGCATGTCAACCTTGCCCTTCATCTCTGGCATGTCAACCTTGCCTCCAAAGCCTGGGATTCCAACACTGCCCTTGATTTCTGGCATGTCAACCTTGCCCTTGACTTCTGGCATGTCAATCTTGCCTCCAAAGCCTGGGATGCCAACACTGCCCTTGATTTCTGGCATGTCAATCTTGCCTCCAAAGCCTGGGATTCCAACATTGCCCTTGATTTCTGGCATGTCAACCTTGCCCTTCATCTCTGGCATGTCAACCTTGCCTCCAAAGCCTGGGATTCCAACACTGCCCTTGACTTCTGGCATGTCAATCTTGCCTCCAAAGCCTGGGATTCCAACATTGCCCTTGATTTCTGGCATGTCAACCTTGCCCTCCATCTCTGGCATGTCAACCTTGCCTCCAAAGCCTGGGATTCCAACACTGCCCTTGATTTCTGGCATGTCAACCTTGCCTCCAAAGCCTGGGATTCCAACACTGCCCTTGATTTCTGGCATGTCAACCTTGCCCTCCATCTCTGGCATGTCAACCTTGCCTCCAAAGCCTGGGATTCCAACACTGCCCTTGATTTCTGGCATGTCAACCTTGCCTCCAAAGCCTGGGATTCCAACATTGCCCTTGATTTCTGGCATGTCAACCTTGCCTCCAAAGCCTGGGATTCCAACACTGCCCTTGATTTCTGGCATGTCAACTGTGCCCTCCATATCTGGCATGTCAACCTTTCCTCCAAAGCCTGGGATTCCAACACTACCCTTGATTTCTGGCATGTCAACCTTGCTTCCAAAGCCTGGGATATCAGCACTGCCCTTGATTTCTGGCATGTCTACCTTGACCTTCATCTCTGGCATGTCAACTATGCCTCCAAAGCCTGGCATTTCAGCACTGCCCTTGATTTCTGGCATGTCAACCTTGCCTCCAAAGCTTGGCATTCCAACATTGCCCTTGATTTCTGGCATGTCAACTTTGCCTCTAAATCCTTGAATATCCACTTTACCATTAAGATCTGGCATATCAATTTTGCTTCCAAAGGATGGAATATCAACATTACCATTAACTTCTGGCATGCTAAGTTTGCCACTAAAGCCTGGAACACCAGTATTACCCTCGATATCTGGCATAGTTATCTTACCACCATATCCTTGGATTTCTCCGCTACCTGTAATTTCAGGCATATCGATCTTGCCTTCAACTTTTGGAATTTCAATGCTACCCTTGACATGTGGGCTTTTCATACAGCCTTCAAATTCTGGGATATCAACACTTCCATTTATATCTGGTCCACCAGCCTTTATTCCAATACCAGAAACATCTATTCCTCCAACTTCTGGAACATCAGCATTTACATTTACGCTTCCCATATTCATGTCAACATCTGGAGACTTAACCTTAATTTTCTTTCCCTTTCGCATTGGTGGAACTGGAGCCTCAGCAGAGATTTCAAAGTCGGGTTGATCTGGCTTTACATCTACATCAAGGCCAGTTGAAATTTCTCCACTGACACTAGGAGGTTTTCCTTTGCCAAAGCAAGATCCTAATGACATCTTAGGCTTTCCTGAGGCCTTAACCTTTTTGTTCTTTATCTCAGGAGAATCGACCTCAACTGCAATACTGCCCTTTGGTCTTTCAATGCCTGCATCTACGCCTTCAACTTCTCCACTTACTTTCCCTCCTACTTCTGCTGCTATGTATGGCTCTTCTTTGCCTGATTTGCCTAAGCAAGCACAGGGACCAAGTTTTGGTTTCTTTGTCTTTAGTTCTGCCTTTGGTATCTCTGCTGAACCTGATAAAGCTGGGCTCTTGACCTCACCTTTAATTTCTGTGCTTGGTAATGCAGGGCCCGATGGCACAGTGACTTCAACTATGGGAAGATCACCCTTAATATCTCCTGAAATACTTGGAGCACTTACTCCAACACCAACATCCCCCTCGGTTTTCCATTCAGGTGAACCAATAGTTGCTTTAACTTCAGGAAGCTTTGGAACACTCCCCTGCATTTCAATTCCCGGTATATCTGCTTTGCCACCTATTTCTGCCTTAACTTTTGGTATGTCTGGAATATCCCCCTTGATTTCCAGGGAAGGTTCAACATCTGGCTCATCTATCTTCACTTCTAAGTCCCCTCTCACTTCTGGAAGTCTAGGTACTGATGGGCCTACTACTTTCACTGATGGTTCAACAGTAACATCTGGTGCATCTACTGATACTTTGCCTTCAATACTTGGTTTCTCTGGGCTGATCTTGACAATACCTGGCTTGACATCTGCTTCTATATCTACATCTGGAGGTGATGCTTTTCCAATGCATGATGTACACAAGGGAGCAGATTTTCCCTTTGCTTTCTTGCCTTTTACTTTACCCTCTGGGGCTTTCACATCTACTTCAGCCTTAGCAGCAGGCACTTCACCTTGTATTTGTGCTCCTGTCCCTTCAATATCTACTTCAATCTTTGGTTCCTTGGGTTTACCAAAGCAAGACCCAAGGTTAACTTTAGGCTTTCCAGACACCTTTTTATCTTTAACTTCCACTTTTGGTTTTTCAATATCAATTTCACCTTCAATATCAGGACTTTTCAAACTTACTCCTGCTCCAGGATCATGAGTCGGCAAACTTGCTTCTGCACTAATATCAGGGCTCGTTACACTTGCTCCTGCACCAACATCAGGACCTTTTACAGAAACACTTCCTGGTTTATATTCGCCTTCTACTTCACCCTTTGCCTTTCCAAAGCAAGGTCCCAGTCTAGACTTTGGTTTTCCTCTCTTGATCTTTATATCTGGAGAGTCTACATCAATATGACCCTCTACTTCTGGGGCCCTGGCTGAAACCTCGGCTCCAGCTTTATGTCCTTCAACATCAATTCCAGGTTTATATTCACCCTCAACTTCAGGTGATTTAGGCTTACCGAAACAGGATCCTAACTTTGCTTTTGGTTTTCCTGCTTTAACTTTCACATCTGGAGACTCAACATTAATATCCCCTGTGACCTCAGCTGAAGGAACACCTACTTCACCTCTAACTTCTGGACCTTCAACATCTAATTTAGCAGTATCATATTCACCCTCAACTTCTGGACCTTTTGGTTTTCCAAAGCATGATCCTAATTTAGTCTTGGGTTTTTCTCCTTTGATTTTAGCTTTGGGTGACTCAACACTTATGTCTCCACTCACTTCAGGAGAGGATGCACTAACTTCACCACTGACAGATGGACCTTTAACTTCTACTTTACTTGGTTTGTATTCACCTTCTACCTCTACATCTTTACCTTTGCCGAAACATGGTCCAAATTTCATCTTAGGTTTGCCTGATACTTTTCCTCCTTTCACTTTAACATCTGGGGAGTCAATGTCAACTTCAGCCTTTCCTTCTGGAAGGGAAATATCTGCACTTGGACCTGCAATATCTGCTCCTTCAACTTTGATGTGTGGCTCAGCAGAAATGGTTCCTTCAACACCTACATCAGCTGATACATCACCATGGGCACTAGGTGGCTTTGCTTTCCCAAAGCAAGATCCTAATGACATCTTAGGCTTGCCTGAAGCCTTTACTTTCTTACCCTTTATCTCAGGTGATTCAACATCTACTGCAACACTACCTTTGGGTCCTTCTACACCCACATCTACACCTTCGACATCTCCACTCATTTTTCCTCCAGCTTCTGCTGCCATGTATGGTTCTTCTTTGCCAATTTTGCCTGATTTGCCTAAACAAGCACATGGACCAAGTTTTGCTTTCTTTGTCTTTAGTTCTGCCTTTGGTATTTGGGCTGAACCTGAGATCTCTGGACCTTTCAATTCTCCCTTGATTTCTGCACTTGGTAATTCAGGGCCTGCTGGTAGAGAGACTTCAGCTTTAGGAATCTCAATACTTGGTAAGTCACCCTTAATATCTCCTTCAATTTTGCCACTTGGGAAGTCAGGTGTTTCAATATTCAGTCCCTTAATATCTCCTGAAATACTTGGAACATTTATTCCAATGTCAATATCACCCTCTGTTTTCAGTTTTGGTAGCTCTCCTTCCACTTTCAATTCAGGTGCATCCACACTGGCCTCTATCTTTGGAAGAGCTGGCACATTACCCTTGATTTCAATTTCTGGAATATCTGCTTTTCCTCCTATTTCTGCTTCTACTTTTGGGATATCTGGAATATCACCCTTGATTTTAATGGATGGTTCAAAGTCAGGTATTTCTGCTTCCATATCCAAATTACCTTTCATTTCTGGTACTTCTGGTATTGAAGGTCCTTTTACTTTTACTTTTACTGGTTCAACATCAATACTTGGACCTTCTACTGATATTTTGCCTTCCATGCTTGGTTTTTCTGGATGAATATTAATACTTGCTGGTTCTACATCAGCATCTATATCTACATCTGGAGGTGATGCCTTCCCAATGCATGAAGCACATAATGGAGCAGATTTTCCTTTTACCTTCTTACTCTTCACTTTCATCTCAGGAGCCTTGACATCTACTTCAGCTTTCCCAGTAGGCAATTCACCTTCTACACTTGGACCTTCAATGTCTATTTCTCCTTTCACTTTAGGTTCTTTGGGTTTGCCAAAGCATGAGCCTAGTTTGGCTTTCGGCTTTCCAGAAACCTTTTTACCTTTCACTTCTACTTCAGGTGCATCAATATCAATTTCTCCTTCAATGTCAGGACTCTTCACCTTGGCTCCTGCACTCACACCAGGACCCTCTATGTCTACACTTCCTGGCTTGTATTCACCTTCTATCTTTCCACTTTTCGGTTTCCCAAAGCATGATCCAAGTTTGGACTTTGGTTTACTGCCCTTCACCTTTATTTCAGGGGACTCTAGATCAACATCACCCTTAATAGCAGGAGATCTGGTTGAAACTCCTGCCTCTGCTTCAGGTCCTTCTACACTAATTTTTCCTGGTTTATATTCACCCTCAACTTCAGGTGATTTAGGCTTACCGAAACAGGATCCAATCTTTGCTTTTGGTTTTCCTGCTTTAACCTTCACATCTGGAGACTCAACATTAATATCCCCTGTGACCTCAGCTGAAGGAACACCTACTTCACCTCTAACTTCTGGACCTTCAACATCTAATTTAGCAGGATCATATTCACCCTCAACTTCTGGACCTTTTGGTTTTCCAAAGCAAGATCCTAATTTAGTCTTGGGTTTTTCTCCTTTGATTTTAGCTTTGGGTGACTCAACACTTATGTCTCCACTCAATTCAGGAGAGGATGCACTAACTTCACCACTGACAGATGGACCTTTAACTTCTACTTTACTTGGTTTGTATTCACCTTCTACTTCTACATCTTTACCTTTGCCGAAACATGGTCCAAATTTCATCTTAGGTTTGCCTGATACTTTTCCTCCTTTCACTTTAACATCTGGGGAGTCAATGTCAACTTCAGCCTTTCCTTCTGGAAGGGAAATATCTGCACTTGGACCTGCAATATCTGCTCCTTCAACTTTGATGTGTGGCTCAGCAGAAATGGTTCCTTCAACACCTACATCAGCTGATACATCACCATGGGCACTAGGTGGCTTTGCTTTCCCAAAGCAAGATCCTAATGACATCTTAGGCTTGCCTGAAGCCTTTACTTTCTTACCCTTTATCTCAGGTGATTCAACATCTACTGCAACACTACCTTTGGGTCCTTCTACACCCACATCTACGCCTTCGACTTCTCCACTCATTTTTCCTCCAGCTTCTGCTGCCATGTATGGTTCTTCTTTGCCAATTTTGCCTGATTTGCCTAAACAAGCACATGGACCAAGTTTTGCTTTCTTTGTCTTTAGTTCTGCCTTTGGTATTTGGGCTGAACCTGAGATCTCTGGACCTTTCAATTCTCCCTTGATTTCTGCACTTGGTAATTCAGGGCCTGCTGGTAGAGAGACTTCAGCTTTAGGAATCTCAATGCTTGGTAAGTCACCCTTAATATCTCCTTCAATTTTGCCACTTGGGAAGTCAGGTGTTTCAATATTCAGTCCCTTAATATCTCCTGAAATACTTGGAACATTTATTCCAATGTCAATATCACCCTCTGTTTTCAGTTTTGGTAGCTCTCCTTCCACTTTCAATTCAGGTGCATCCACACTGGCCTCTATCTTTGGAAGAGCTGGCACATTACCCTTGATTTCAATTTCTGGGATATCTGCTTTTCCTCCTATTTCCGCTTCTACTTTTGGGATATCTGGAATATCACCCTTGATTTTAATGGATGGTTCAAAATCAGGTATATCTGCTTCCACATCCAAATTACCTTTTAATTCTGGTACTTCTGGCATTGAAGGTCCTTTTACTTTTACTTTTACTGGTTCAACATCAATACTTGGGCCTTCTACTGATATTTTACCTTCCATGCTTGGTTTTTCTGGATGAATATTAATGCTTGCTGGTTCTACATCAGCATCTATATCTACATCTGGAGGTGATGCCTTTCCAATGCATGAAGCACATAATGGAGCAGATTTTCCTTTTACCTTCTTACTCTTCACTTTCATCTCAGGAGCCTTGACATCTACTTCAGCTTTCCCAGTAGGCACTTCACCTTCTACTCTGGGACCTTAATGTTTATTTCTTTGGGTTTGCCAAAGCATGATCCTAATTTGGCTTTCGGCTTTCCAGAAACCTTTTTACCTTTCACTTCTACTTCAGGTGATTCAACTTCAATTTCTCCTCCAACAACAGGCGGCTTGACACTGGCTCCTGCACTCACATCAGGACCTTCTAAGTCAACAGTTCCTGGCTTGTATTCGCCTTCTATCTTTCCACTTTTCGGTTTCCCAAAGCATGATCCAAGTTTGGACTTTGGTTTACTGCCTTTCACCTTTATTTCAGGGGACTCTAGATCAACATCACCCTTAATAGCAGGAGATCTGGCTGAAACTCCTGCCTCTGCTTCAGGTCCTTCTACACTAATTTTTCCTGGTTTATATTCACCTTCAATTTCAGGTGATTTAGGTTTTCCAAAACAGGATCCAATCTTTGATTTGGGTTTTCCTCCTTTCACTTTTACATCAGCTGAACCAACACTAACATCACCCTTCATCTCAGCTGATGCACCACCAATTTCACCAGTAACTGCTGGACTTTCGACTGAAATTTTGGCAGGCTTATATTCAATTTCTGCTTCTGGCCTTCTGGGTTTCCCAAAGCAAGATCCTAGTTTAGATTTAGGCTTTTCTCCTTTGATTTTAGCTTTGGGTGACTCAACACTTATGTCTCCACTCACTTCAGGAGAGGATGCACTAACTTCACCACTGACAGATGGACCTTTAACTTCTACTTTACTTGGTTTGTATTCACCTTCTACTTCTACATCTTTACCTTTGCCGAAACATGGTCCAAATTTCATCTTAGGTTTGCCTGATACTTTTCCTCCTTTCACTTTAACATCTGGGGAGTCAATGTCAACTTCAGCCTTTCCTTCTGGAAGGGAAATATCTGCACTTGGACCTGCAATATCTGCTCCTTCAACTTTGATGTGTGGCTCAGCAGAAATGGTTCCTTCAACACCTACATCAGCTGATACATCACCATGGGCACTAGGTGGCTTTGCTTTCCCAAAGCATGATCCTAATGACATCTTAGGCTTGCCTGAAGCCTTTACTTTCTTACCCTTTATCTCAGGTGATTCAACATCTACTGCAACACTACCTTTGGGTCCTTCTACACCCACATCTACGCCTTCGACTTCTCCACTCATTTTTCCTCCAGCTTCTGCTGCCATGTATGGTTCTTCTTTGCCAATTTTGCCTGATTTGCCTAAACAAGCACATGGACCAAGTTTTGCTTTCTTTGTCTTTAGTTCTGCCTTTGGTATTTGGGCTGAACCTGAGATCTCTGGACCTTTCAATTCTCCCTTGATTTCTGCACTTGGTAATTCAGGGCCTGCTGGTAGAGAGACTTCAGCTTTAGGAATCTCAATGCTTGGTAAGTCACCCTTAATATCTCCTTCAATTTTGCCACTTGGGAAGTCAGGTGTTTCAATATTCAGTCCCTTAATATCTCCTGAAATACTTGGAACATTTATTCCAATGTCAATATCACCCTCTGTTTTCAGTTTTGGTAGCTCTCCTTCCACTTTCAATTCAGGTGCATCCACACTGGCCTCTATCTTTGGAAGTGCTGGCACATTACCCTTGATTTCAATTTCTGGAATATCTGCTTTTCCTCCTATTTCTGCTTCTACTTTTGGGATATCTGGAATATCACCCTTGATTTTAATGGATGGTTCAAAATCAGGTATATCTGCTTCCACATCCAAATTACCTTTCATTTCTGGTACTTCTGGTATTGAAGGTCCTTTTACTTTTACTTTTACTGGTTTAACATCAATACTTGGACCTTCTACTGATATTTTACCTTCCATGCTTGGTTTTTCTGGATGAATATTAATGCTTGCTGGTTCTACATTAGCATCTATATCTACATCTGGAGGTGATGCCTTTCCAATGCATGAAGCACATAATGGAGCAGATTTTCCTTTTACCTTCTTACTCTTCACTTTCATCTCAGGAGCCTTGACATCTACTTCAGCTTTCCCAGTAGGCACTTCACCTTCTACTTTAGGACCTTCAATGTCTATTTCTCCTTTCACTTTGGTTTCTTTGGGTTTGCCAAAGCATGAGCCTAGTTTGACTTTCGGCTTTCCAGAAACCTTTTTACCTTTCACTTCTACTTCAGGTGCATCAATATCAATTTCTCCTTCAATGTCAGGACTCTTCACCTTGGCTCCTGCACTCACACCAGGACCCTCTATGTCTACACTTCCTGGCTTGTATTCACCTTCTATCTTCCACTTTCGGTTTCCCAAAGCATGATCCAAGTTTGGACTTTGGTTTACTGCCTTTCACCTTTATTTCAGGGGACTCAAGATCAACATCACCCTTAATAGCAGGAGATCTGGCTGAAACTCCTGCCTCTGCTTCAGGTCCTTCTACACTAATTTTTCCTGGTTTATATTCACCTTCAATTTCAGGTGATTTAGGTTTTCCAAAGCAGGATCCAAACTTTGATTTGGGTTTACCTTCTTTAAATCTTACATCAGGTGAATCAACCTTAATGCTACCCTTAACTTCAGCTGATGGAACCTCTGCTTCACTACTTACTTCTGGGTATTCAACATCAACTCTTGATGGTTTATATTCTCCTTCGACTTTGGGCCTTTGGGCTTACCAAAGCAAGATCCTAATTTTGATTTAGGTTTCTCCCCTTTGAGTTTAGCTTTGGGTGGTTCAGCACTGATCTCTGCACTTATATCAGGTGAGGCAACAGAAATTTCACCACTAACTTCTGGACCCTCGCCACTAACTTTAGCTGGCTTGTATTCACCTTCTAACTTTGGCCCTTTGGGTTTCCCAAAGCAAGATCCTAATTTAGATTTAGGCTTTCTCCTTTGATTTTAGCTTTGGGTGACTCAACACTTATGTCTCCACTCACTTCAGGAGAGGATGCACTAACTTCACCACTGACAGATGGACCTTTAACTTCTACTTTACTTGGTTTGTATTCACCTTCTACTTCTACATCTTTACCTTGCCGAAACATGGTCCAAATTTCATCTTAGGTTTGCCTGATACTTTTCCTCCTTTCACTTTAACATCTGGGGAGTCAATGTCAACTTCAGCCTTTCCTTCTGGAAGGGAAATATCTGCACTTGGACCTGCAATATCTGCTCCTTCAACTTTGATGTGTGGCTCAGCAGAAATGGTTCCTTCAACACCTACATCAGCTGATACATCACCATGGGCACTAGGTGGCTTTGCTTTCCCAAAGCATGATCCTAATGACATCTTAGGCTTGCCTGAAGCCTTTACTTTCTTACCCTTTATCTCAGGTGATTCAACATCTACTGCAACACTACCTTTGGGTCCTTCTACACCCCACTCTACGCCTTCGACTTCTCCACTCATTTTTCCTCCAGCTTCTGCTGCCATGTATGGTTCTTCTTTGCCAATTTTGCCTGATTTGCCTAAACAGCACATGGACCAGTTGCTTTCTTGTCTTCAGTTCTGCCTTTGTATTGGGCGACCTGAGATCTCTGACCTTTCATTTCCCTTGATTCTGCATTGGTAATTCAGGGCCTGCTGGTAGGAGACTTAGCTTTGAATCTCAATGCTTGGTAATCACCCTAATATTCCTTCAATTTTGCCACTTGGGAAGTCAGGTGTTTCAATATTCCAGTCCCTTAATATCTCCTGAAATACTTGAACATTATTCCAATGTCAATATCACCTTGTTTCAGTTTTGGCTCTCTCTTCTCATTTCAATTCAGGTGCATCCCACTGCCTCTATCTTTGGAAGAGCTGGCACTTACCCTTGATTTCATTTCTGGGATATCTGCTTTTCCTCCTATTTCTGCTTCTACTTTTGGGTATCTGGAATATCACCCTTGATTTTAATGGATGGTTCAAAATCAGGTATATCTGCTTCCACATCCAAATTACCTTTCATTTCTGTCTTCTGGATTGAAGGTCCTTTTATTTTACTTTTACTTTTAATAATACTTGGACCTTTATGATATTTTACCTTCCATGCTTGGTTTTTCTGGATGAATATTAATGCTTGCTGGTTCTACATCAGCATCTATATCTACATCTGGAGGTGATGCCTTTCCAATGCATGAAGCACATAATGGAGCAGATTTTCCTTTTACCTTCTTACTCTTCACTTTCATCTCAGGAGCCTTGACATCTACTTCAGCTTTCCCAGTAGGCACTTCACCTTCTACTCTGGGACCTTCAATGTCTATTTCCCTTTAACTTTAGGTTCTTTGGTTTGCCAAAGCATGACCTAATTTGCTTTCGGCTTTCCAGAAACCTTTTTACCTTTCACTTCTACTTCAGGTGATTCAATTCAATTTCTCCTTTCCAATGTCAGGCCTTCACCTTGGCTCCTGCACTCACATCAGGACCTCTATGTCACATTCCTGGCTTGTATTCGCCTTCTATCTTTCCACTTTTCGGTTTCCCAAAGCATGATCCAAGTTTGGACTTTGGTTTACTGCCTTTCACCTTTATTTCAGGGGACTCAAGATCAACATCACCCTTAATAGCAGGAGATCTGGCTGAAACTCCTGCCTCTGCTTCAGGTCCTTCTACACTAATTTTTCCTGGTTTATATTCACCTTCAATTTCAGGTGATTTAGGTTTTCCAAAACAGGATCCAATCTTTGATTTGGGTTTTCCTCCTTTCACTTTTACATCAGCTGAACCAACACTAACATCACCCTTCATCTCAGCTGATGCACCACCAATTTCACCAGTAACTGCTGGACTTTCGACTGAAATTTTGGCAGGCTTATATTCAATTTCTGCTTCTGGCCTTCTGGGTTTCCCAAAGCAAGATCCTAGTTTAGATTTAGGCTTTTCTCCTTTGATTTTAGCTTTGGGTGACTCAACACTTATGTCTCCACTCACTTCAGGAGAGGATGCACTAACTTCACCACTGACAGATGGACCTTTAACTTCTACTTTACTTGGTTTGTATTCACCTTCTACTTCTACATCTTTACCTTTGCCGAAACATGGTCCAAATTTCATCTTAGGTTTGCCTGATACTTTTCCTCCTTTCACTTTAACTTCTGGGGATTTAATGTCTCCTTCAGCCTTTCCTTCTGGAAGGGAAATATCTGCACTTGGACCTGCAATATCTGCTCCTTCAACTTTGATGTGTGGCTCAGCAGAAATGGTTCCTTCAACACCAACATTAGCTGATACATCACCATGGGCACTAGGTGGCTTTGCTTTCCCAAAGCATGATCCTAATGACATCTTAGGCTTGCCTGAAGCCTTTACTTTCTTACCCTTTATCTCAGGTGATTCAACATCTACTGCAACACTACCTTTGGGTCCTTCTACACCCACATCTATGCCTTCGACTTCTCCACTCATTTTTCCTCCAGCTTCTGCTGCCATGTATGGTTCTTCTTTGCCAATTTTGCCTGATTTGCCTAAACAAGCACATGGACCAAGTTTTGCTTTCTTTGTCTTCAGTTCTGCCTTTGGTATTTGGGCTGAACCTGAGATCTCTGGACCTTTCAATTCTCCCTTGATTTCTGCACTTGGTAATTCAGGGCCTGCTGGTAGAGAGACTTCAGCTTTAGGAATCTCAATACTTGGTAAGTCACCCTTAATATCTCCTTCAATTTTGCCACTTGGGAAGTCAGGTGTTTCAATATTCAGTCCCTTAATATCTCCTGAAATACTTGGAACATTTATTCCAATGTCAATATCACCCTCTGTTTTCAGTTTTGGTAGCTCTCCTTCCACTTTCAATTCAGGTGCATCCACACTGGCCTCTATCTTTGGAAGAGCTGGCACATTACCCTTGATTTCAATTTCTGGGATATCTGCTTTTCCTCCTATTTCTGCTTCTACTTTTGGGATATCTGGAATATCACCCTTGATTTTAATGGATGGTTCAAAATCAGGTATATCTGCTTCCACATCCAAATTACCTTTCATTTCTGGTACTTCTGGTATTGAAGGTCCTTTTACTTTTACTTTTACTGGTTTAACATCAATACTTGGACCTTCTACTGATATTTTACCTTCCATGCTTGGTTTTTCTGGATGAATATTAATGTTTGCTGGTTCTACATCAGCATCTATATCTACATCTGGAGGTGATGCCTTTCCAATGCATGAAGCACATAATGGAGCAGATTTTCCTTTTACCTTCTTACTCTTCACTTTCATCTCAGGAGCCTTGACATCTACTTCAGCTTTCCCAGTAGGCACTTCACCTTCTACTCTGGGACCTTCAATGTCTATTTCTCCCTTAACTTTAGGTTCTTTGGATTTGCCAAAGCATGAGCCTAGTTTGGCTTTTGGCTTTCCAGAAACCTTTTTACCTTTCACTTCTACCTCAGGTGAATCAATATCAATTTCTCCTTCAATGTCAGGACCCTTCACCTTGGCTCCTGCACTCACACCAGGACCCTCTATGTCTACACTTCCTGGCTTGTATTCACCTTCTATCTTTCCACTTTTCGGTTTCCCAAAGCATGATCCAAGTTTGGACTTTGGTTTACTGCCTTTCACCTTTATTTCAGGGGACTCAAGATCAACATCACCCTTAATAGCAGGAGATCTGGCTGAAACTCCTGCCTCTGCTTCAGGTCCTTCTATACTAATTTTTCCTGGTTTATATTCACCTTCAATTTCAGGTGATTTAGGTTTTCCAAAGCAGGATCCAAACTTTGATTTGGGTTTACCTTCTTTAAATCTTACATCAGGTGAATCAACCTTAATGCTACCCTTAACTTCAGCTGATGGAACCTCTGCTTCACTACTTACTTCTGGGTATTCAACATCAACTCTTGATGGTTTATATTCTCCTTCGACTTTTGGGCCTTTGGGCTTACCAAAGCAAGATCCTAATTTTGATTTAGGTTTCTCCCCTTTGAGTTTAGCTTTGGGTGGTTCAGCACTGATCTCTGCACTTATATCAGGTGAGGCAACAGAAATTTCACCACTAACTTCTGGACCCTCGCCACTAACTTTAGCTGGCTTGTATTCACCTTCTAACTTTGGCCCTTTGGGTTTCCCAAAGCAAGATCCTAATTTAGATTTAGGCTTTTCTCCTTTGATTTTAGCTTTGGGTGACTCAACACTTATGTCTCCACTCACTTCAGGAGAGGATGCACTAACTTCACCACTGACAGATGGACCTTTAACTTCTACTTTACTTGGTTTGTATTCACCTTCTACTTCTACATCTTTACCTTTGCCGAAACATGGTCCAAATTTCATCTTAGGTTTGCCTGATACTTTTCCTCCTTTCACTTTAACATCTGGGGAGTCAATGTCAACTTCAGCCTTTCCTTCTGGAAGGGAAATATCTGCACTTGGACCTGCAATATCTGCTCCTTCAACTTTGATGTGTGGCTCAGCAGAAATGGTTCCTTCAACACCTACATCAGCTGATACATCACCATGGGCACTAGGTGGCTTTGCTTTCCCAAAGCATGATCCTAATGACATCTTAGGCTTGCCTGAAGCCTTTACTTTCTTACCCTTTATCTCAGGTGATTCAACATCTACTGCAACACTACCTTTGGGTCCTTCTACACCCACATCTATGCCTTCGACTTCTCCACTCATTTTTCCTCCAGCTTCTGCTGCCATGTATGGTTCTTCTTTGCCAATTTTGCCTGATTTGCCTAAACAAGCACATGGACCAAGTTTTGCTTTCTTTGTCTTCAGTTCTGCCTTTGGTATTTGGGCTGAACCTGAGATCTCTGGACCTTTCAATTCTCCCTTGATTTCTGCACTTGGTAATTCAGGGCCTGCTGGTAGAGAGACTTCAGCTTTAGGAATCTCAATACTTGGTAAGTCACCCTTAATATCTCCTTCAATTTTGCCACTTGGGAAGTCAGGTGTTTCAATATCCAGTCCCTTAATATCTCCTGAAATACTTGGAACATTTATTCCAATGTCAATATCACCCTCTGTTTTCAGTTTTGGTAGCTCTCCTTCCACTTTCAATTCAGGTGCATCCACACTGGCCTCTATCTTTGGAAGAGCTGGCACATTACCCTTGATTTCAATTTCTGGGATATCTGCTTTTCCTCCTATTTCTGCTTCTACTTTTGGGATATCTGGAATATCACCCTTGATTTTAATGGATGGTTCAAAATCAGGTATATCTGCTTCCACATCCAAATTACCTTTTAATTCTGGTACTTCTGGCATTGAAGGTCCTTTTACTTTTACTTTTACTGGTTTAACATCAATACTTGGACCTTCTACTGATATTTTACCTTCCATGCTTGGTTTTTCTGGATGAATATTAATGCTTGCTGGTTCTACATCAGCATCTATATCTACATCTGGAGGTGATGCCTTTCCAATGCATGAAGCACATAATGGAGCAGATTTTCCTTTTACCTTCTTACTCTTCACTTTCATCTCAGGAGCCTTGACATCTACTTCAGCTTTCCCAGTAGGCAATTCACCTTCTACACTTGGACCTTCAATGTCTATTTCTCCTTTCACTTTAGGTTCTTTGGGTTTGCCAAAGCATGAGCCTAGTTTGGCTTTCGGCTTTCCAGAAACCTTTTTACTTTTCACTTCTACTTCAGGTGAATCAATATCAATTTCTCCTCCAACAACAGGCGGCTTGACACTGGCTCCTGCACTCACATCAGGACCTTCTATGTCTACACTTCCTGGCTTGTATTCACCTTCTATCTTTCCACTTTCCGGTTTCCCAAAGCATGATCCAAGTTTGGACTTTGGTTTGCTGCCTTTCACCTTTATCTCAGGGGATGCAGGATCAACATCACCCTTAATAGATCTGACTGAAACTCCTGCCTCTGCTTCAGGTCTTTCTGTACTAACCATATATTCACCTTCTACTTGAGGTGTGTTAGGTTTACCAAAACATGACCCCAATTTTGATTTCGGTTTTTCTCCCTTAATTCTTACATCTGGTGGTTCAATACTTACACCACCTTTAAGCTCTGGTGATGAAATGTCAACTTCCCCACTGATCTCTGGTGTTTCTGCTTCAACCTTTCCTTCAATTTCTGGTGATTTAGATTTCCCAAAGCAGGATCCAAATTTAGATTTTGGCTTCTTTCCTTTCATCTCTGCATCTGGATGTTTAATGCTTGCATCTCCACTTAGCTTTGGTGATTTAATGCCAATGTCTCCAGCTAGCTCTGGTGATTTGACACTTGCCTCACCACTAATAGATGGTTCATCGATGTTTACTTTGGCTGGTTTGTATTCACCTGCTACTTTCGGTTCCTTTGGTTTTCCAAAGCAGGATCCCAACTTGGATTTGGGCTTTCCACCTTTAACTTCACCTCTTGGCAACTCAGCACTAACATCTCCACTAATCTCGGGAGATGCAGCACTAGCCTCACCAGTAACAGATGGACCTTCAACTTCTAGTTTACTTGGTTTGTATTCACCCTCTGCATCAGGACCTTTGGGTTCCCCAAAGCAAGATCCAAGTCTTGACTTTGGCTTTTCTCCTTTGATTTCTACTTTAGGGGCTTCGGCACTAATGTCTCCTCTTATCTCTGGTGATGTGACCTTAATCTCACCACTGGCTCCAGAACTTTCAGCTTGAACTTTAGCTGGCTCATATTCTCCTTCAACTTTTGGGCCTTTAGGTTTACCAAAGCAAGATCCCAGCTTAGATTTAGGTTTCTCCCCTTTAATTTTAGCTTCAGGTGATTCAGCACTAATATCTACACTCACTGCTGGTGGTGCAACACTAGCCTCACCAGAAGGAATTTCTACTTTACTAGTGACTTCAGGACTTTCAACAGCTATTTTTCCTGCTTGATATTCACCTTCAACCTTTGGCTCTTTGGGTTTTCCAAAGCAAGATCCTAACTTAGTTTTGGGTTTCTCTCCTTTGATTTTGGCTTTAGGTGAATCAACACTGACATCTGCTCTTAGCTCAGGTGATGAAGGACTAATCTCGCCACTAACAGATGGGCCTTCAATTTTGTATTCACTTTCTGCTTCTACATCTTTACCCTTACTTTTACCTTTACCAAAACATGGCCCAAATTTCATCTTTGGTTTGCCTGCCACTTTTCCTCCTTTTGCTTTAACTTCTGGAGATTCAATGTCAATTTCAGCTTTTCCTCTAGGAATGGAAATATCTGCACTAGGACCTTCTACATCTGCCCCTTTAACTTTGATGTGTGGCTCAGCAGAAATATTTCCTTCAACACCAGCATCAGCTGACACAGTACCAGGGGCACTAGGTGGTTTTGCTTTTCCAAAGCAAGATCCTAATGACATCTTAGGTTTTCCTGATACCTTGGCTTTCCTACTTTCTGTCTCTGGAGATTCAACACCAACAGCAATTTGGGCTTCAGGTCCCTCTACTCGTGGTCCCTCTACTTTAACTCCTATGTCTGCATCAACATTTTCAAATCTTCCACTAACTTCACCTTCCTTTTCTATATATGGTTCTTCAATATCCATCTTGCCTGATTTCCCTAAACAAGCACATGGACCTAACTTAGCTTTCTTTGTCTTTGGTTTAACACTAGGTACATCAAGAGATGTTGATCCTTTTGGACCTTTAACTTCAGCTTTAATTCCTACAGATGGCTTGATTGGACTGCTTGGTATGGAAACCTCTCCTTTGGGGACATCAATGGCAGGTAAGTCGCTCTTAACAGTAACACCTGACACACCTGCAGCTCTGATTTCCAGTTCTTTTTCAGTCCCAGCTACATGTGGCAAATCAATGCCAAGGTCAGCATTAAAGTCCCCTTTAGATTCTGGTAGTTTTCCTTCTATTTTCACTTCTGGAGTATCTTCAGAATATTTGATATTTGTCTTTTCCCCAGATGCATACATACTTGGCAGATTACCTTCTAAAGACAAGCCTGGCATTTCTCCCTTAATCTTTGCATCTGGAGCCTTTCCTTCAATGTCGAGACTGATGTCACTATTAAAGTTAGCTCTTGATGACCCTTCTATTGTAGCTTCAGGAGTACTTTGGGAGAATTTGAAACCTGGAATATTGATATCCATATTTCCTGGAATTAAGGAAATATCACTGTCTGCTGTGTATTCTTTACTAGCAATTTTACCATCAATTTTAGGAACATTTGCTTGGATCTGTACATCTCCTCCCTTATGGATATCACCTGAAAAACCACCCTCAACATCTCCAGTTACTCCTGCCCTGGTTTCCACATTAGCTTCAACTTTTGGGAAATCAGGTATGTCGCATTTCAAAGATGGTGAAACATTTGTTGATTTTGTCTGAAAACTGATATCACCTGTGGTTGTTGCTACACTGACTTGAGGCACAGATGTTTGTGATACAGCACCGACATCTAACTTGCCCTCAAATTCTGGTTCATCTGATATCACTCTGTATGATTCTCCCTTTACATCATACTCTGGTTCTTTTGGCTTTCCAAAACATGAGCCAAACTTTGTCTTTTTCTTCTCTGGATCTTTTCCAATTTTCACATTCTCATCTGGCACTTGGATATTTACACTAGCTTCTGCTCTTGGTTCTGCAGTTGGTCTTGGATTCATCATTTCGACCTCTCCTTTAATATCTGCTTCTGGGGTATCAAATTCCGATGCTTTTGGTTTACCAAAACATGATCCTAGTTTAGATTTTGGACCAGAGCGTTTTTTCTGGGGAATCTTTGCAGTAGCTGTACCTTCGGTTCTAAGACCTGAGTCTACTCCTTCTACTTCTACTGAGCCAGCAGACACTGACGGCAATTCTCCTTTGCCTTCCCCTTGAACCCCCACTGATATGTATGGTTCTTCTTGTTCGATTTTCTTAGGACTGCTCAAACAAGCACAAGGACCAGATGACTGTTTCTTACTCTTAGTGGCAGGCTTGCCTATATCGGGTGTAACAGGAATCCCTGGCTCCACTGACATGCTGACATCTCCCCGTGGCAGAACCTCGCCTGCCAAGGCTACCCCTGGAGTATGGAACTTGTTACCTTCAGCTGACACATCTAATCTGGGACCTGACATATCTCCCCCTATGTGTAATCCATCAATTTCTCCTTTGCCTTGTGGTAATGAACTATCAAACTTTGCATCTAATCTTCCACCTCCAAAATCTCCTCTTTTGTCAAGTTGAACATCACAAGTTGGGCCGGTTATACTGCCTCCCGCCCCCACATTTACGTTTTTGTCACGCCCCTGTAGTGAACTTTCAACGGTAATAGCTCCCTTATTGTTGCCCTTCACAAGGTCAGGCAGCAATGGAATACCTTTCCCAGAGAATTCTTGAATGTCTGGTAATGGAAGTGTTGGTGTCACTGATATGTTATAGCTTTGGTTTACTTGTGAACTATGAGCCTGACTGGTGCTAGAACCTAACCCCACATTTGCCCCAGACCCATGACCATTTTCCATACGCATGGAAACGGAAGTGTTTTTGCTATTGACTGTCTCAGAATTGGTGTGTAATTCCAGTTCAGGAGAGAGCAACGCACTTAGTTCTGCCTCCAGCTTACTAAGAGAATCATTTGTGGTTGAACTATACTCTTTGCCATTAATATTAATATGCGAAGATACTTCCTTCTTAGTCGTAGTTGTGATACTGACAAATCGTCTGTGTTCAGATACAGTTTTAAATACAGTGCTGTCTTCAGTGGATGGCTTGCCTCGAAGCTCGTCAATGACATTTTTCAGTTCATCACTCATGTTGGATGTACAGCTAAGATCCAAAGATGGAAGCTGTGTATTGTTTTGATCATGAATCATTCTGCCTTCAGAGTTCATGTCATGCTGAAGACATTCATGAAGAACACTGTATCCTGGTGCACTACTGTCTTCTCCTCTCACATACTCAGTCTTCATCTTTATGACTTTCTCTCCCTGCATCGACTTTTCCTTATCAGAAATGTTGTACGTAAACACGTGGGTTTCTTTCCCCGTCGTTTGGTTTGCGTCGGGCTTCCCCTCTACAGTCCAAGAATTTTCTTGGATATTTATATGTGGTTCATTAAAGGAAGCTTTCACTCCAACTCCCCCTGACACATCCATGCTACCTACACTGATCTTACTGTTAACATCATCGACATCCTTACCGTCTTTCGCCATTTTACTCTTCGTTTTGTCGCCTCCGTTGGTTAAGTTGAGTAGCCACGAGCGCCTCTTATTTTCGCCTTGGCCAAAGACGGCGGAGTCAGACATCCGCCAGGAATACCGCTTGGACCGCTCTTCTGAAGGCGGCGGCGGAGGCGGGTACGGAGGCGGAGAATCAAGGTCCAGGTCCTCCTCCTCGTCGTCGTTCGGCAGAGGAGGAAGGGGGCGTGCCGTGCAGTAAGGGGGATCCACGCGCCGCCTTCCTCCGGTCGCTTTACCTTCTACGTTTCCCATTCCACTTCAAATGCACTTCACTTCCAAACCATTCGGTCACTTTGCATACAACCAAAAAATAAATCTTGTAATAAAGCTCAACAACTTGTATGAACTTGAAACATTATATTTTTTTATTTCTGATATTGGATACTTCTTTTCCCACAACCGACACTAAACATTGGCTTCAGTAAAATGCATTTTTTTCACTCATAAACAGACTCTTGCTGGGTCGAGTCCTCTAATGAATGGAAGTGTAAAAATCAAGTAAAACTGTTATGAGCAAGCACTTGTCAAACTTTTGGCAGGAACGACATCGGCAGTGACACTTCCGTCAACAGAAAGGCGTCACCCAACAAGTGCCAAAGGCCCTGCACTCAGGGAGCCTGGGTGTGGCCAGGAGGAGGCTCTCAGGTGGTGGGTGTGAGGGCGGGCGAGCAACACAGACACGGCACTGAGCGTGCGGCGGCGGCGCGGGGGCTACTGAGACTGACGGGCACGATACAGCCTAGCAGCGACCACCAGCACTACCTCGTCCCGGGCAGCGGTGCCCCGCCCCCTCACGCTTCCCCACGCTAACTCACACCTGCCCACGCTTCACTCCTTCCCAGAACCCCACACCGCGGGTCACCACCACGAGACCGCATGCAAAGGTCAACAGGGAGAGAGATAACCGCAGCGCGCGCTCGCTATAGCGTGGACAGCGCCACGCAAGGCAGTACTGACATCATGCGCTAAAATAAGGCAACAAGTTGGAGCGAGACACTTGTGTTCCCGGCAAGCTTTTCCTTTTTTCGCGCGTCGTTGGCGATAGAACTGCGGCAACTCTCTCTCAAATTCCGATTCCCGTTTTCTTCACCATTCTCACTTGAACGAAATCCAACTCTATGTTCTGTCAATTTCATTATAACTACAAAAGGTGATCATTCACAGTTTCCTTTTTGTT
>NC_051388.1:16158649-16163649 GCF_015228065.2 Penaeus monodon
AAGAGGAAAGTGTTACTACAAATAGTGGCCGTCGTAATTGTCCCGTCGCCAACACCCTCTCTCGGTCCCGCTCAAAATGCAAAGCTTCCAGGAACCAGCGGGGGTGGACGCTTCAGCCAAGGTCAAGCGTTCCCCAGACAACATTTACTCATTCACTATAAATAATGAAGCACGGCGTCACAGTCACACCGGGGGATGACAGCAGTAATTCGAAAGCCTCTTTCGAGGCGCGTGCATCATGCTTCCTCGCAAGCTTGTGTAACAGCAGCAACCCACCACGAATCTCGAGGCGACGCGCTATTCCTCTCCGGTTCCGCAGCCCTCTTCCTCCTCCTCACTGTTCCTACTCCCCCTCCCCCTACCCTGCCCTCTCCCTCTCTCCTCCCCTTCTCCTCCCTTTCTCCCTCCCCCCTTCCCCCTCCTTGCCCTACGCACCAACCCGCTCTCCCGCCTTCCCGCCTACGCGACCCCAACAACCTGTTATGTAAAGGGATCCAAGCTCATCATAAGAGATCAGATCTTCCTCCACGTTAGTCTCTTCCGCATAATGATGCAAAATATAATCTCATGCGTTAAACGTTATACGACATTTCCCGCTCTCCAAACAATTTACTTTTTCACGTTGCTATTTCACACATTTCTGGTCACCATGGGGAGTAAATCACATAAAACTGAAATAAGGAACTAAAAGAAATATAATAAAAAAGTTGTGATGCCATTGTCCCATCTTTCCTGCTCCAGCGCATGGCCAACTTCGCACACAACACCCATATTCAGCAAAAAACAAATGTTCAAACAAATCTGATGCCACCAAGGAGAGAAGTTATCCTAGAGCATCAGCACCAAGTTGTCTAATCCAGCGAAAAATGACGCCGTCATGGAGAGAAAATAACTCTAATAAAGAACTGGAATACCATGAAACACCACAAAGTGAAAAATTAAAGAATGAAAGAAGGGAAACAAAACGACACCTTCCCGCCTTTTTCAGCCGAGGCGCACAATCAAATGCGCATCAAAATATGCCCTATGCAGCGAGAACCATACACATGTCACCACCACGACATGGAGTACAACAGCTCTGAATAAAGAGCTTAAAAAAAAACATGTGAAATCGGAACTGAAATCAACACGAACTTACCCTACTGTTATAAAATCTTCACGACACGTCAAGGTCCTCTCGAAGCCTCAATCTGAAAAGTGAATACCGTTTAGATAACGAACTAAAAATATGAGGTTATGACAGGTGACGATCTGTTCATTACTTACACAAACACCGGACTTCTTTGAATCTGTGACATCTCATTAGAGCAAAGTGATATATTTTTACACAGATTTACATGAAATGCTTTTAACACAAATAGAAATATCCTTGTGCATACCAAACAATAACAGTAACACTAGCAATGCACGACAAAAAGAAAAAAAAGTGTGTTGCAAGACAATGACCAGCGGTTGAGGGACAGCCTGAAAAAAGAACTTAGTAACATCTCGTTAAGACAAAGCTATAACAGGAATTGCCTTAATGCAGAACTTACGTGACGATATGCCCCGCGCCATACGAATAAAAGCGTCCCACTTTCGCCAGTTTTGCGAAAATTGCCGGATTCAGTTAACGCGTCTTAACGCAGCGAATTGCCTGTTTTATTAACCGGAAATCATTAAAACATTTATGTGCGAGTCAGTGCGCGCGCGCGCGAGTGTGTGTGTGTGTGTGTAAGTGTGTGTGTGTGTGTGTGTGTGTGTGTGTGTGTGTTGTGTGTGTGTGTGTGTGTGTGTAAGTGTGTGTGTGTGTGTAAGTGTGTGTGTGTGTGTGTAAGTGTGTGTGTGTGTGTGTGTGTGTGTGTAAGTGTGTGTGTGTGTGTAAGTGTGTGTGTGTGTGTGCGTGTGTGTGTGTGTGTGTGTGTGTGTGTGTGTGTGTGTGTGTGTGTGTGTGTGTGTGCGTGCGTGTGCGTGTGTGTGTGTGTGTGTGTGTGAGAGAGAGATTATGCAACATCCTTAGAGATAGTTATCCAGCGCATTAAACCTATTACCTCTAATACGTCCTTCAAATAATGGTGTCGCCTCTCTTGCACGAATGCTGAGGGTTTTCTCCTTATGCTTGACCTTAATATATCCTACATTTTATTATCTATTTTCGCGTCGCATCCACTCCCTTCCCAGCGCCACACCCTCCAACCCACACCACTGTATATCTGTTTCTTACCACCAAATAATCATATCGAGGTAACTCCATCATTCACACTATTCCATTACTATACCTTTCAAGCTATTCACTTCAGTTCACCATATCAATAAATCTATCTAATTCAGTTCAGTATATTATTACTCGACCAATCGTATTTAACATCCTATTCATTTCACAATGCTAATCACTATCGCATTCATTAACGGATAACACAATTCACACTATATGCCAGCACAACACTCATCCCTATTTCAATAGCCAGGCACCACCCCATCCCCCAACTCCCCCTGCCACTAGTCTCCCCTCCCCTTCCCCTCTCTACACGACACACACTACTTTGTCAACATCCTCCCTCCCCCTCCCCTTTACCCCCCCCCCCGTCCACATGCTCCTGACAGCTCAATCTTTTGCAGATGAGTCCCGCCCATAAACTATCGGACACCACAATAGCACTCGCCAAAGACAGCGTTGGCCGTGTCCTAAAATAAGCCCTCCTAAAGACGTCTCCCTTGGCACCGCCGCCCGGGGGTGGACACTCGCGGCCCTCTGGTAAACACTGCTGATAGGACACCGGCCAAGTGGGTGGTGATCCATCTGGCACCGTGGCACTGCTCCTCCTCTAGGCCTAAGTGGACATTATCCCAATCGCACCTGACACTTGTTCGAGGAACACCTGCGACCAAGCTCGGCGGCGAACACGGTGGAGGCTCATGGATCTCGTCGCAGATGGTTTGTTCTATTTTCGTTTTTTGTTTTTGTACTAAACAGCCTGTTTTTAATGGATTACCGTGTGGACTTGAAAGGCCTTAGGATGGTTTAATGCACACACCTAAAAGCTTTTTGTGAAGCTTAACTACGTGCTATGACAAGGTTTCAGGGGATATTCCTGCGCGTCCAACAAAGTACCTGACGGTGCGCCACAGATGGCTCTACGGCCCCAGATTGCCAACAGACTCTTTTCATTAATCACGGAAGCCTTCCTGTCACCTCGCCCAGAGTACCGGCGAGGCTGTACGCTCCACACACACTCACGAAACGGAGTACCATGTATTTACATGGATAAGTTCCCCGAGTGCCCACCAACAACATCTGACATTCAACATAACATCCCTGAGCTTGGACAGAGTTTTGTTACAACAACTGAACGAATCCTTCCGTCGACATCCCACGCATGCAGAAAACCCCTCGACTGATATCCAGAGATCCTAAACAATGTGCGATTCCTTCACGCCCAAGAGTACTTTGCCCTCGCCAGCAGGAGATCCACAAACGCGCGATTCCCTCTTGCCAGACACTCGCAGGCATCTCGCCGGCACTCGCGCGCTTTCAAAAATCGGAGGCTTCAGCACCAAGTTTTAGTCTCCCTCTCTTAATCTCTCTCATCCTCTCTCTCTCTCTCTCTCTCTCTCTCTCTCTCTCTCTCTCTCTCTCTCTCTCTCTCTCTCTCTCTTCTCCTCCGTCCGTCTCCCTCTACCCCCCCCCCAGACCCAATTAAAACTAAAGAAACTGAAAAGGGTCACCTAAGATAAAAGTAGGTTATTCCCTGAAGAATTTCACTCAAAGGAATACCATTCGTCGTTTTCTGTGGCTTAAAGAAAGACTTACACCTCCCCAAGCTGTAAAATATTTGAAGGAAAAAAATAAACACGTTTTTTTTCCTACTTTTTGCTTTGTGGTAAAATTTCTCTTTCCGAGAAAATCTGGTTTCTTACCTTGTAATTATAAATAATTCGTTAATTAAGTTTTTGTTATGTCCTCTTCGTAGGAATCACAGTTACCATTAAGAAATGATTCTTAATCATTGACATTAGCACGCAACAATGGCTTTAATAAAAACAATAAGATCTATTGCGGAAAACAACTTATAAATATATTCAAATTCATAATATTAGAAAAAAAATGTGTATATATATATGTATATATATATATACATACATATATACATATATACATATATACATATACACATATACACATATATATAATATAAATATATATATATATATATATATATATATATATACATATATACATATATATATATAATATAAATATATATATATATAATATAAATATATATATATATATATATATATATTTATATATATAGGTGTGTGTGTGTGTGTGTGTGTGTGTGTGTGTGTGTGTGTGTGTGTGTGTGTGTGTGTGTGTGTGTGTGTGTGTGTGTGTGTGTGTGTGTGTGTGTATAACCATATTTATATGATTGAAAAAAAAAACGAACCATTGTTATTTGACTCTCATAATATCACAATTATCATGTGAATCTTGATAATATCATCATCATCATCTCCATTCAATCACCATTATGATTATTTCATTTCTCTCATCAATCCTTATCGCAGTCGAGATAACCGCCATCCTCTCGTCAACAGCGTTCCTTTCTCAACCCTATTAATATCTTCCTCCTATCTTTAACGAACAAAAATAATCGCGGCTGTATATCGGAGTTTGTAATCCCGCCACAGCACAGACCGCACGCCCGCCACAGCCCCCCAGCGCCCGCCCGCCACAGCCCCCAGCGCCCGCCCGCCACAGCCCCCCAGCGCCCGCCCGCCACAGCCCCCAGCGCCGCCGCCGCTCCTCCGCCTCGGGGTCTGAGGCGTCGCTCTACGCAGGTTGCTGTTCTGCCGGGGGGCGGGGGGGAGAGGGGGGAGGGGAGAGGGGAGGGGAGGGGGAGGGAGGGGGAGAGGGAGAGTGGGGAGAGAGAGAGTGGGGAGAGAGAGAGAGAGAGAGAGAGAGAGAGAGAGAGAGAGAGAGAGAGAGAGAGAGAGAGAAGGAAGGAAGGAAGGAAGGA
>NC_051388.1:16168649-16171149 GCF_015228065.2 Penaeus monodon
AGTGAGCTATGTGTGACAAAGAATGAGTGAGTGAGTGAGTGAGTGAGTGAGTGAGTGAGTGAGTGAGAGAGAGAGAGAGAGAGAGAGAGAGAGAGAGAGAGAGAGAGAGAGAGAGAGAGAGAATACGTGTGTGTATGCTTGCATCCGAGCGTGCGTAAGCGCGTACGGGCGTGCGTGCATATGTGCGTGAGTGAGTAAGCAAGTGAATAAACGAATGGAAGTGTGAATAAACAACCGAATAATTTGGCGAAGGAATGAGAGAGCAAATACGTGCACGGATATATGAGCATATCAAGACAGCGCCTGAATCCTCATCTCTCATCTCAAAAATTGCTCTTAGAGACGTGACGACTTAATAATAATCGCTAGAAACAAACACCCTCTTGTCCCCAGCCTTCTACAACATCCCTCCCCCCCCCCCTTATAAAAAAGCGAAGTAAATCAAGCACGAGGAGTGTGCTCCTTAATCCCAGGCGTTCCTTCTCGCACTATAAGGCTATTTACACGCTAAGGGGCAAAGGCACTTTAAAAGGCATTTGGTATCCACTCGAATGCATTACTCCGCGGAGTGATAATGCACTCACTCCATCGAAACATAGTGCACGGCGTCATGCAATTGGAACAGCAGGCCTGAAAGACGGAGTTGTAAACAGTCTTTGGTTCGTAAAATACACATACTCTTGTCGCTAATCAAGTTGTTGTTTCTTTTTTGTGGCTGGTGACAAAAATAAAATCAACGATATAAAAAGAAATAATAATAATTCATCAATAAGAACAATGACAGCAAGCAGGTTTGAAAAACAAAATTTGTATTTGCGTGGGACAGACGACAATACCACATGCTTATAAATTAAGAACGATCACACCTTCAGAAAAGAAAAAAAAAATAGAAAGAAAAAAATAAGATGCAAAATTAGAACACAAGACAAAAGATACATTAAGGCAGTGAAGTTCAAAAGGTCCAGAAATCGACCAAAAACGAAATTTATTTTCGAAACAACTGAAATGGCAATTAGGTAAACAAAGCTTAAATCCGCGGAGAAAAGAAATGTGAGTAAATAAGCGACAGCGAACAATGCCACTAAACCGAATCTAGCGCAAAAAAAAAGTGTGAAAAAACAGCAACAGCACAAAAAGAAAAGGAAAACATAAAAAAATCTAACACGCAAATCCTAACGTCCTCGTTAGCGAAGAACGCAAATCAAGACGGGACCAAAATCGGAAGAAAACGCGCCAACAGAAAACAGAAAAAAACGAAAATCAGCTCTTCACGAAACGCCCCGAAGGTCTGCAAGGAGAACAAGCCCTCAGCGTTCAACAAAGGCAGTCTATCAAGATGGCCACATTCCTCCTTGCATAATGAGAGGAGTGGACTCGCCCAGCAGGCACCTAATGAGTGCCATGTGGGTGTGGCCATCAAAGCCGCTGTTTGTTTGTGCTGCTTGTTCCCTTCCCCTGCCAAGCACGAGCCACGCACGAGGGTTCCCTTCGCTCCGACAGAATATCGTCCCTCATCTCGGGCTCTCGCTCAGGAGGGCGGCCAGGTAATACGTGCAGGTGAGGTTGGAGAGAGAGCTGCGATTGCACTACCTGCAGACGCGACGGGGAGCTGCTCCCAGGTTTTTGCCCCCGTCCCAATCTCTCCCTTTCTGGCCTCCTTCCTGCAACCTTCGTCTGCGTCTCCTCCTCCTGCTCCTCCTCCTTATGCTCCTGCTCCTTCTCTTTCTCTCTTTCTCCGCCTTCTTCGCCTTCTCCTTCGCCTTTGCCTTCCCCTTCCCCTTCTCCTTCGCATTTTCCCTCTAGTTTTCCCTTTCCTTCTTCGTCTTTTTCTGACCCTCCTCCTTCTCCTCATTTTCTTCCTTTTTCTCCTTTTACTTATTCTTTCTCTTCTTCATCTTCATCTTCATCTTCTTCTTCTCCCCCTCCTCTTCCTACTCCTCTTCCTCTTCTTCTTCTTCCCCTCCTCTTTCTCCTCCTTTTCCTTCTTCTTCTCCTTCTCCTTCTCCTTCTCCCTCTTCTCCTCCTTCTCCTCGTCTTCTTCCCTCGCCCAACATTTGTCAAGGTGTTAACCCAATCGTCTCTCTCTCTTACGCCACCATCTGCCACCGCCCCGCCCACACCAGCTCTCTTCCGCCCGAGAGGATTTTAGGTCGGACATCTTCTCGTGTGTCGTCGCTATGTTGAGACCGCCCCCCCCTCTCCCTCCTACCCATACCCGGGCCTGGTCTTTACCCATAACGCTACCCATATGCCATGTTGCGGGGGGAGAGGGGGGGGTCACACGACACAGAGCCCCTGTCACCCTTGCAGTGCCGTCGAGGTGACTGAGGATCTCGTCATCCCGAGAGACATGCCGTCTAGACTCCCCTCGCATGACGCTGCATTATCTCCAGCCGCAGAGGAAAGTGCAGAGCCATTCATTTATTATAAGAGATTTAAATTCTAAAGAATGATAAATACAAAAGAAAGTAAAAACAGCAAAAAATACCACCGTACGATA
>NC_051388.1:16178649-16188649 GCF_015228065.2 Penaeus monodon
GAGAGAGAGAGAAAGGAGGAAAGGTGAAGGGGGGAGGGAGAGAAGGGGAAGAGGGAGAGAGAGGTGAGGGGGGAGGGAGGGAGATTAGGTGGGGAAGGAGGGGTGGGAAAGGGCGAAAGGGAATAAGATAGGCTTGTATGCGTATACATATGTGCATATAATATGTGTCTTGAACTTTATATGCATATATTTGTGTTTATATGTATATAGACAGATAGAAAGATGAGGAGAGAAAAGGTAGGTTTATCGGTTGATTGATAAATAGAAGGTTCTCCCTTCTATCTATCCGTCACAGAAACAGAAAAACAGAAAGAGGAATAAAAGACGAAGGAGTGATAAAGATGAAGAGGCCCTTCGACCACACCCTTAATTACCCTAACACTAGCCGCCCTTAAGATCACATGAGTGGCCCCAATCGGCCTTGGGTAGTGGGTGATATCCAGTTCTACTCTTCAGGGAAAATGTTGAATTACCCTCAGTCGCACAAGTGAGAAGATATGCAGATCCGCAGCACTCAGCGCACACAAGCAACTACAAATGCAAAGTGCTGCAATGGTATACACGCATGCAAGCCTAAGTACATGCAAGCAATCACGTATACATGAACAAATGAATGTTTAGCGCATGTTCGCAATTACAAACCCATATCCACACATAAATCTTTATATAGCACTGACACATAAACATTCATAAACATCCATAAACTCACACAAACAAATCGGCAACCCTATAAGGACTTTCACATTCCTGCAAACACACATTGCACACATGCACGATCTCGCCCACATTGCCGTGCATGCAAGGAGCATTACCCTCATCACGGATTCCGGCTTTGATGATCCAGACTGGCCCTCGAGGAGGAGGCAGGACAAAAGGCGCCTTCCTTCACTCGCGTCCGACTAGGAGAATGAACTGCCGCAGTATTTTTTTTTTCTACACTGATCTAAACCTCTTTCTGGACAGGATCACTTTATACTTCGCGAATTCCGGGCTTTCAATGCCTCCATTCCTAAAAAGGCAAGTGTCGTCCTCTGTGTTTCGGAAAAAAAAGAGCTTGCATATCCCTCATCAAACCATCCAGTTTTCCATATGTACATAAAACTTAATTCCCCTAATACAAATAACAAAAATAAATAAAAAGTGAAAATACAACTGAAAACATCTCTCCCGTGGCATGGCAAGGTTGTCCATTGAAAAACGTGCAAGGACACCCATGGCGCCCGTGAATTCATAATATTTACCTCGTGTTTTCCTGTGCCGTGATTTGAAGCGCCGGGGCGAAACAGAGAGAGAGAGAGAGAGAGAGAGAGAGAGAGGAGAGAGAGAGAGAGAGAGAGAGAGAGAGAATGAGAGAATGAGAGAGAGAAGAGGAGATGAGAGAGCGAGAGAGAGAGAGAGGGAGGGAGGGGGGGATATACGCGAGTACATCATCTTGGGTTCTGTTCGAGCTATATTTTAAGAACAGTAGATTTTTTGTGTGCTTCTTTTTGTATATATTGATTAAGATGTAGACTCGATGCTTTCCGATTGTTGTACTTCAACCGAGCTTTGTCGTGTACTCTCTAAAGAAATTGTGTGTGTATACATATATATATATATATATATATATATATATATATATATATATATATATATATATATATATATATAAAGAGAGAGAGAGAGAGAGAGAGAGAGAGAGAGAGAGAGAGAGAGAGAGAGAGAGAGAGAGAGAGAGAGAGAGAGAGAGAGAGATAGGTAGGTAGATAGATAGATATAGATATATACAGATATTTCTATATCTCTCTCTATATATAAATAAATACTATTCATTTGGGTACAGGGTAATCCGATATCCATATTAACCGAGGTCTAGTCAAAACAAACTGCAAAGTAAAAATGAATTATGACTTCTATCACAAGGGTTTTTATCATTCTGTGAAAAAAAAATATTACTAAGCCGTAACCGTCAAACATCACATTAACCTAACTTATTCTCAATAATCAGCAGATCTTCACTGGCCTAAAAAACAAAGCTAAAAATATCGATTACTAAACCATTTTACTCGAAACCTCAAAAAACTGCCAAAAACTACACAAAATCATCCTTTCCGTTTAAGAGAGGGGAAAATGGTCACACATCACCTTCATTCTCGCTATGATTCCTAGGTATTCCCCCCCCAAAAAATATATATAGATAGATTTTCTCCTTGCAACAGAAATTCTTCCTTGAATCGCTAAGAATACTTGAGCCAAACTGCAAAATCATGTTACAAATCGGCTAAGAATATAACGTAAGCCATCTGGCCTTTCTTAGGCGCGTGCATCACCTAATCATCATCACCTGCTTGCATTGGTCTTATTATCCTCTTTCCCTTTTTATTTCTTCTTCTATATCTCCTTCTCCCTCCATTTCTCCCTTTCCCCTTCGCCTTCTTTTTGTTACTCTTATTAGCTTTAGGATCTACGTTTTATGTTCTATTTATTATGTGTATGACTAGTTATTCGTTCCTTCCTCTTTTCAAGTTTCCTCCATCTTCTTGCTGCTTCCATATATTTATGAATTTGCATTTTCTTTCCCCTTTTTCTGTGTGTTTTCTTTCTTCTAATTCTAATTTAGTAGTTTTCATATAATCATTCATATTCATCCTTCGTCCTCTAATTTCTTCTTTCTCATTTTCACTTCTCTTCCTCTCCTTCTTCCTCACCCACTCTTTTTCGGCATTTTTCTCTCTCCCTTTTTCTTCACTTCTTTCTTTCCTCACATCAATCTCTCTCTGCCTCCCTTCTTTACTTTTCTAATCAGCTACCTGATGATATACGTTATGCGTCACTCACAGGGGGGCGGGGCACCACGATGAGGTGGGGGTGGCATCACAACCTCCCCTGACCCCTCACCACAACCTCCCCTGACCCCTAAGAACCCTTCCTTCCTCTTACCCCTAACGCCTATTCCTCTCTGTCTTCATCCCGCCTTCCCATCTCCCATTCGCTCAATGCCCCTCTTCCTCCCCCTCCCTCTCTCTCCTTACCCCTGTTTTCCATACACAAGGGCCGCCTCCACATTCTCCTTCTTTCTCATTTTCACTCCCACTCTCACTCTTACTCTTACTCTTACTCCCACTCTCACTCTTACTCCCACTCCCACTCCCACTCTTACTCCCCCTCCACTCTTTCCCTTAGGCAAGGACCCCCCCCCACACACACACACACTTCTTCCCTTACCCAAATACCAAGCGCATCATCAATTCTTATTAGGAGTGGTCTGTAATTAGTCTTCCACTTTTACACTCACACCTATTACTCAGATAGGCATACAGACAAACAGACTGACTGACAAGACTGGTAAGTATGCACAGTTAAGATTCCGGTAACCGCGCGTAACCATGTTAATGTCAGTACAGAGATGTGTAGACCTATGCAGATGGCGCCCACAAGAATAACAAGGCAAAGTCCCCCATACAGATATTAAGATATGTGAATGTATGAATACATATCTTATGCATGCATACAGGCTAATTCTGGTAGACAGGCATACGAACATGCAGATAGACATATAGAGAGATAGATAAATGGACAGACTGATTTAGATACATATAAAGATACATAAAACACAAACACCCACCCACCCACTCACACACAGACACAGACACAGACACAGACACAGGCACAGGCACAGGAACAGACACAGGCACAGGAACAGACACAGACACAGACACGCACGCGCACGCACGCACATACACACACACACACCTACCCCCTCCCACACCGACTCCGAGGCTCTTCCAACACTAACCTTTAGCATGTAGAAGCCCATCAACGCAGCGACATTAGGCAAAGTAAAATACCATTGAGTAATTGATCAAATTCGATTATCAAATAAAAACATTAAATAACATCATCCTCTATTTTTAGTGCCATGATAGCCCAAGCGACGTTGCCGTGCCAGCCTGGGGTGCCACAGGGTGCCACTTTGGCCTTTCGGTGAGGCACTCCTAACTCAGCAATTCTTTGATTACTCAAGTGATTTTCTTTACTAATTCAGGGTGATATATATATATATATATATATATATATATATAATATATATATATATATATATATATATATATATATATAACCAGATAGATAGATAGATAGATAGATGTAAATAAAAAATAAAGAAAGAAAGAAAGAAAGAAAAAAGAAAGAAAAAATATATATATATATATAATATATTATATATATATATATATATATATATAATAAAATATATATACATATATGTGTGTATATAATTTTATATAATTATATATATATATATATATATAATATATATTTTAAAATCTATATATATATATATTATAATATATATATATATAATATATAATATATATATTTTAATATATATATACACTACATACACATACACATATACACATATATACAGAAACACACACACAACACACACCAAAAACCCCACCCCACACACACACACACCACACACCACACACACGCACCACACACACACACACACACCACACACACACCCCACACACACACACACACACCCCAAATATATATATATATATATATATAAATATATATATATATATATATATATATATATATATACATATAGCGCGAGCAAAAACAAATGCCACAAGTAGTTTAATGAACCGCACAGAAAAGAGTCCTACACATGTCTTCCTTAAACTCAACCACAGCCCCTAAGCAAGGTACCTCCAACACACCTCCTTAACCCCAAAAAGGTACCTCTACCTCTTCCCTAACCCCCTTCAGGGTCCCTCTCTCCCCTCCCCCCCTGCGCCATAAAAGTCAAGACTTGGCCCTATAAACTCCATCTGTCCCTCTCCATCCACAAATCGGAGGCACCAGGGCCTTGCAAGGAGGGGGAGGGGGGAGAGGGGGAGGGGGGAAAGGAGGAGGGGAAGGGAGGAGGGGAGAGAAGGAAGAGGAGGAGGAGGAGGAGGAGGAGGAGGGGGAGGAAGAGGAGGGAGGAGGAGGAGAGGAGGAGGAGGAGGGGGGAGGAAGGAGGAGGAGGAGGAGGAGGAGGGGGAGGTGGAGGGGGAGGAAGAGGGGAGGAGGAGGGGGGAGAGGAGGAAGAGGAAGAGGAAAAGGAGGAGGGGAGGAAAGAGGAATAAGAAGAAAAAGGAGAAGAAAAAGAAGATGATGAGATCTTCACGCCCGTCGAGAGAGCAATACCATGTCAAGTATGCTATTAAACACGGATGAGAGTTTTTTTAACACTCTCACCCAGCCTTTCTTTGTGTGTTCCTTTCCTCTCTATACATGTATTTTTATTATTCATAACCTGCCTTTCTTCATCTGTTCCGGTCTTTCTTTTTATCTCACTAGCTTCCTATTTTTCTGTCTGTCTGTCTACTTTCCTTTCATTTACTTCCAGTCTGTTGCCTTCCTTTGATTTACTTTATATGTCATCTTTCCTTTATGTTACACTGTGTTAACTTTCCCGTAAACTTTACCGATTTACATACTTTTAATTTTGTTTAATTTCAATTTTCTTTCAGTCCGTCCAACTCCCTTCAATCTTTTTAAAACGGTCGATCTCACTTTAATTTTCCTTCTGTCTATTTCCTTTAAATTTCATTCTGCCTATCTAGCTTCCTTTATTTTTCTTTCGTTCTTCTTCCTTTTTATCTTATGTTGGTATCCATAACTTTATATTTTCATTCTGTCTGCCCGTCTTCCTTCAAATTTCTTCGTGTCTGTATACCCTCCTTTAATTTTCCTTCTACCTGTTTACCTTCCTTTCACCTTCCTTACTCCTTGTGTATTAATGTCGATAGATCAATGACCGAAATGAACTTAATAAACTTCATATAGGAATAGTTAATAGATAAAAAAAAATAGTAAATAAACTTAAACACGATTTCCAGATCTTGAAAGCTATTGACCTTTTTTCCTTTCCTTTTTTTTTTTTTTTAGAAATCGTGAGAATAAGGACGAAAGGCTAAGGCCACCTCACAAGTACAGGAAATTCTTTTAAATGGGGTTTTGACACGAGTGAGGAAACTCGCGCGACCGAGTGAGCGAGTCGGGGCGAGTGCCTCTTAATGAAAAGAAGATGAAAAGAAGAAGAAGAAGAAGAAGGTGATGAAGATGAAAAGGACAAGAATAAAAAGAAGACGAAGAAGAAGATGGGGAAGATGGGGATGAAAAGAAGAAGAAGAAGAAGAAGAAGATGAGGTGGAGAAATAATAATTACAATAATAATAATAATAATAATAATAATAATAAGAAGAAGAAGAAGAAGAAGAAGAAGAAGAAAACGAAGAACCACAACAAGCGGAAGAAAAAGAAGAAAAGGAAAAAAAAGAAGGTGAATAAGAAGAAAAATAGATGATGAAAAAGAAAAGGAGGAGGAAGAGGAGAAGGAGGGAGATTGGCCGCCAACACAGCTATCAGAAGTGCATCGTTCCTCTGAATGACGTTTCGCCGAGATCTTAAATTGTGTACACAGGCTGTGTTTGTACAGTGTGCATTTTCAACTGCGCATTTCCAAACTGCTAGCTATTTCTATCTCTATCTCTAATCCCGCTTCTACTATCTTCGCCTTTATCTCAATCTCTCATCCCCAACCTGTAACACCCTCCGCTCCTATCTTTATCCCCTACCCATTTATTCCTCACTCACACGCATCCACTCGTATACCCACACCCCGTCCCCATCCACCCTACTTTTACCCATACATCCATTCACACGTCCGCCGCTATATCCATCCATTTTCTCATCCATCTCCACCCACCTACCCATTCACTTCCATCCCAAAAACTCCTTTCCTTTGCTCTAAGGGACGTGACGCCAACGCACCCTATATATATATATATTTTTTTTTTTTTTTTTTTTCACCGATCGAGGCTCTCAGCTCTTACCCAAGTACAGCTATCAAAATGTAGGGTTTATGGTCAGTCTTACTCCCTTAGTGCAACATCTCTCTCCTCCCCCCCCCCCCCGCCCTCAATGCTCCCCTAGTGAGAGCTTCTTCCCCCTCCCTCACGCCCCCAATACTTCCCTACTCCCCGCCCCGCCCGCTAAAAGCTCATCAAAAAAGTGCGAGATGGGATTATTGCCTTTACATCCTGTATTCATAAGGCTGCTCTACCTCCTCCATTTCCGGGAAATGTCATCTTGGAGTATGATTTTCGGAATCGATGTCAGGTGAGTTCCCCCACACACCTCCTTTTTTTTTTTTTTTTTTTTTGCCAGTGTTTCAGTTACGCCACGCGTTTTAAATGTCGGTGGTCGCTAAAACCGATTAGCCGTGAACAAATCTCGTAAAACACGAATCACTTACGCACGTGGAAAGACCCTGAAGGAGAGCATGACTAACGCTGCTTGCTCCCTTGCAGGATGGGGGTGGAGAGGGGGTTGCTGCTGTTGTTGTTGGGGGTGGAGGTGGAAGTGTAGGGGGGGCTGAGAGAGAAAAAAAGGAGGAGAAGGAGAAGGAGGAGGAGCAGGAGGAAGAGATGGAGGAAAAGGAGGATGAGGAGATGGAGGAAAAGGAGGAGAAGGAGAGGGAGAAGAATGAAGAGGAGGAGGAGAAGGAGGAGGAGGAGGAGGAGGAGGAGGAGGAGGAGGAGGAGGAGGAGGAGGAGGAGGAGGAGGAGGAGGAGGAGGAGGAGGAGGTGAAGGAGTCGAGCGTGCAGCCAGGCAGGGATACAGGTACAGGGAAACAAGGCGGCCGCAGCATATTTGGTCACGGGAGCATCACGCGGCCAGCTTTCTGCTTCCTACCTTGCCCAGCTTGCTTGATCCTGCTTGTCCGACTGCCTGCTTGCCTCTCTATAAGTATTTCCTGGTTTACCTGCTTCTTCCCTTGCCCTGCCTGTCCGCATGCGTGTTTGTCTGCTTCAGTCTACCCTTAGCTGCTTAAGAGAATGCTACCATCTACCTTTCTTTCTAGTTTACATCCATCCATCTGTCTGCTTGCTGCGCCTGAATGCTCCCCAGTCGCCTCTCTTATTCACCTGCCTACCACCTGCCCGCCTGACCGCAGGCTATATTTCCTTCCCTTCTGCCTACTTCCTCCTCCATAACCATCTTTCCCAACGAGTACCCAGGCAGCTGTCCTGGTATATACCCTTCGCTTTCAAAGACCCCCTGTCTAACGCATCTGACAGGAACCCCCGTTTTAGTGGTCCCATGTATATATCTTAAAAGAAAGTAATTTACCACGAAGTTGTCAAGGATGACGAGCGCCGGGGAGGGAGGACGCAACCGGCTATTAATAACGCCGCAAATAGGATCATGCGGGCCACGACGCGTGTGATCTTTACGGCTCGACGTGTATGCAGAGCGGGGTAATGGCACGGGACTGTTATGCTTGCAAGAACAGGATGTGTTGATGGAATTTAATGTGTCAAGTATCGCGGAAAATGAGTAATAATGTAGCGCTTAAATTTGGCAATCCGTGTATCTGTTGTATGTGCCGCCCACACCTGGCTTTTACCTCGTCTGGTCTCCCTCGCCTTGACCTGGGCTACCTGACCGGCCCGCACGCGTTCATGCGTAAGTGCTATTGGGTCCGAACGTGCGTGAATGAATAGGTATGCGCGTGCATACGTGCGTGCGTGCAGGCGTGGGTACGGCCGCCCGCAGTATCAGCAATGTACCCGTTCGCCCTCACAGAGTTACGAGCATCAGAGTCACAAGAGTGGTGACTTTTACACCCTGCTGGCGCCTCCACCTCGCCATGGTCACGATAATACGGCCCCCTGCCCCTCGCCCCATTCCTTTGCCTACGCACTCGAGCGCATGCGAGGGAACCAACGGCCACGAAAGCAAAGCGAATCTCACCCTTCCCTATTCCTTCTCTTCCTCCTTCCAGTTCTTGTTGTTGCTCCGCTGCTGCTGCTGCTCCCCCCTCCTCCCTCTCTCCTCCTCCCCCTCCTAATCCCCACCACCTCCACCTCCACCTCCTCCTCCACCTCCACCTCCTCCTCCTCCTCCTCCTCCTCCTCCTCCTCCTCCTCCTCCTCCTCCTGCCTCCTCACTTCCTCTCCTCCTCCCTCCTCCCTCCTCCCTCCTCCCTCCTCCCTCCTCCCTCCTCCCTCCTCCCTCCTCCTCCTCCTCCTTTTCCTCTATTCATTTACTCCTTCCTAAATCGGTGCACGACGTTAACAAGATACCGACACTGTGCAGTGTGTTCGCATGAGGGTCACACGTCTCCCATATCAAGACAACTACGCTCTCGTCGTCTCCCCTTCCCATTCACTAAGCTCCCTTCGTCTCCCCTTCCTCCTTTCCTTCCCTTCCTCCGCGCCTACACTATTAGGTGGTGTTGCAGATACTTGTGCATTATCAGTACAGGTCCCGGGTCTTCTTTCTCAAGGTTTCCTCTCTCATTATTCACTAATGACCACTTCAATCGCCCTTTGTAAATACAGAAATTTACGTTCTGCATAAAGATGCTGTCAAGATTAATATCAGTAAAATGAAACATAAAAAAGGCGATATCAAAGGCACAAATTATCTCCACTTGAAGTACCAGATGCCGCCGCTACGCCCTAAATCCCCCCAACCGCCCACCGCCCCCACTCTCGAGCGTCTGCGCCCACTCGGCCTCGCTGGTTGCACTTGAAGGGAGGAGAGCCGCCCCCCCCCCCCCCCCTCCAATATCTCAGAAGGCGTGGCCTCACATCGGCCAGATGGGGAGGTATCGGCTCGCGACATGGCGGCCGAGATAAGGCGCGGGAGTGCAGACGAGAGCGCCTTCGCCCGCCGTCCGTCCGACTCCGCGACCTCATTCCTTCGGCCAGCCTTGAAGTGGGCCTCCTCCTCCTCTACTGCCTCTTCTTGCTGCCCCACAAGTACCTCCGCACATTCCGATACTTGCACTTTAAACCTCTTGACAACCTCCCCTTCTTCACTCGTGTCTCGGGCGCACATCCCGCCCACCCCTCCCCCCTCCCCGTGTGTCATATGGCCGGGTCAGCCGAAGGATCTGAAGGACCCGACTCCCATACCGGGCTCAGGGCGGGCTCGGCCAACCATTTCA